>NC_135856.1:31310314-31570314 GCF_031162955.1 Sander vitreus
TGTGTGTGTGTGTGTGAGAGTGTGTGTGTGTGTGTGTGTGTGTGTGTGTGTGTGCACATGTGTTCATGGTACAGCTGAAAGAAATCCACACTCTTAGCAAAAATATAAACAGTCATGCATGGAAACAGGAGGAATGAAAGAGATCCAGACCAGAGAGACAACAGCTGAGCGTTTGAACTAGTGCATTGTGGGGATGCCATCTGATGGTGAACTCTGCATAGGCACATTGTGTCAGTGCACAGCAACTATATAGTCACCCTATTTAACTCTCACAAAGGCAGTTAACTCTTCCAACCAGAAGTTAGACGCAGTATTCACCACTCCACACCAAGGTTCCATCTATGAGCAACGCCCTAGCATACCAGGTTCAAGCTTCTGCTTTTGTCATGTGAACAACAATACAGAAGTAGTCGTTGGCAATGTAAATCTTAGGTCTCAAACACCTCCAACAATGCTCATTCAATAACTTAAAGGCCCAGTGTGTAACATGTTTAGTTGTTCTTTAACAAAATCTTTGTTGCCCGTTCACAAACCTTTTTCATGAATATGTACCACCACAATCAATTCCAAGTATTCCTTTTGGCTTGAAATTTTACATTTGCGTTCGCATGAACTGGGGTAGACGCGCCATACTCATGCGCCATCATCAACATGATAAACTCACAGGTGCTGCTAATGCTGCTAATGGGTATCGTAGCAAGTTTGAAGAAGGAAACATGGAGGACCGCACGTATTCAAAATCCAAATTTCAGGAACAGGAGTCTTCTTCTTCGCCCAGAAAAAGAAAATCGATATTGAAAAGAGCAAGAGACCGGCTTTTTGAAGCGTGAAGGCTACCGTAGCTGTGATACGTACTTTGAACTGCGTGGTGCGAGAGAGTTGATTGTGATATATGCTCTCAACGCTAGATGGGAGAAATTCCTACACATTGGACCTTTAAACTTAAACTTAAAAAAACACAAAAGTAAAAGCCAAATCTGATTCTAAGGCAAAACAAATAGTGCAAGTTAAAAGTTAAGATAAGGATAAAATATGAAATGAGTAAAATCATACAATGAATTAATTTGTGTAGACAGTACTTTAAATGAATAAATGGAATAAAAAAGGAATTTAGTAATATATATGCCTGATGAGAGTAATATATATATATATGTGTATATATACATATATGTATATACTGTATATATGTATATATATACATATATATATGTATATATATATATACATACGATTTGGAGGTAAAGTAACATGTGATGAGCTCAGAGGTCAGAGGTCAGAGCTCTGTGGGATAAAAAGGTATAACAAAGCCGTTCCTGAGCCTGGTGGTGCAGGACCAGATGCTTCGGTGCGGTCAGACCGACTCAGCAGGCAGAACAGTTTGTGGCTGCTACTAATCAATCACTCAAACCCTTTCACGCATTCATTTACTCATAAATGTCAACATTACATAGTTTTGATTGCTGGCTCCACTATGGCCTATCAGGTGTAATAACCTCGACCTTTATAGCCTGTACTAGGCTGCAGGATGAGTTTTACATGTATTAGTTCCTTTCCCAGTTTGTATCAGATAATAATAATAATAATAATAATAATAATAATTTCATATGGCACTTTTAGAGCATTAAGCACTAAGTTGACATGACTTAGGAATCAGAAACCCATGTAAGCCTCCCCTCCACCCCATGACATACAACAATTACATGAGATCACACATTTCAAGCAGCACTTCATAAAACAGTGACAGTGTATGACAGAATGTTAATAGCAGACACACGTATGGAAATGCCTCTAAAAATACTAAAATGATAATACAAATCAAGCATAATTTAAATACGTAATGACAGTGAAGTTCAAATTAAACCATAAAAAAGAGAATGGAAAAGAAGACATAGTTAAGTGTAGGCGATCTTGTAAAAATGAGTTTTTAGATAACACAATTGAATCATGATTTCAGACTTTGAGAGGTAAATTGAAGATTGGTGGAGATTTCACCCAAGAGTACAGCAGGGTACAATGAAAGTGTCAGATCTTCTTAAAGGACCACAAAAAAGCATTTCTAATCCGACTATGAGGGCCCTGGCCTCAGATGCGGGCCCCCTAGTGGCACTTGACTGTACTTTAGCTGTCATTTTAGGAGGCAGGAGAGCTGCTGACATGAAATCATTTCCCACTGTGGATTGTTGATTGATGTTTTACTCCACAGGAGCGATTTAACCCTTGTGTTGTCTTCCCGTCGACCATGTCCTCCCTGTTTTGCCTATTTATAAAGCATAACGTATAAATGATCACCCGATTATATTTTACACCTTCAAGCCATCTTCATTCCAACTGATCACCACTAGTTTTACACAAAATATGCAGAAATTATGAGATATTTTCACTAGACCAGATGAATATATGTTGATGGATTCTCACAAATATGTCAATGTTTAGTCAGGACACTATTTTTTTTTTTATTATTTTGAATGGCAGCACAAGAAACTTTGAAAACGGATTAAATATGCCCCAGAGACAACACAAGGGGTTAAGAGCTTTCCTAGTTACCCTTTGCAGCTTAAGGAGTTGCGTACAAATAAGATGTGACATTAGTTGCTATGCCGCCTAAGGTACTTCAACTATGGAGACATTACGTGTGTGGGAACATCAAAACACTTGTAATTGTGGCTAATCCTGGACTAAGATTATTTCTAATGGGAAATCTTCAGTGGAGATGCTGCGACTCAATTTCCATCTGGGATTATTTAACTCTTTCATTAACAGGCTTACATCTCAGTGTGGATAATCAACCTTCAGTGCCTTGGCTTGCCATTCATTTGTTCTTGTTTTTTTTAAATATGATATATATATGATGTAAACACACACACATGCTTATTTATCTACTGTAATGTGGTGATACTGTAACCTTGCTGGATGCTGCCTAGTGTGAATTGGAGATGTGTTCTTTGCTTTTTTTTTTGAAGGGAACACGAGGCCTAGGACGCCCATGTAGGTCAAAAACAAATCCTGCGCCTCAAGCTGGGAAGCCAGAAAACTTCTTTGAGCATCTGAGGGAAAGGAGCAAGAGCACCGAGTTTCTTCCAGGTGCTGCTTTTTCACAGTGGTAATCCTGCCACGGCGTGACTGTGATTTTTACAGAAAATCTCTCCAAACAGGGCCCAGATGGTGGGAGGTAGAAGCACACACATACATGGAAAACACATTCATTCACAGACGCAAAGACACACACACACACACACACACACGACTGTATACAGACAGGCGTACACTAGCGCTTATGAAGTACAAAGCTCTCACACACACACACACACACTCAGACTTAAGGTGAGAACTCACTTGTTGCTCCTGGGTGGTCTCTGTGTAAAGATAAGGGCAGGCAGGAATAAAACCTGTTACGCTGAGACACAAGTTTGGGATTGTTCTGTTATGTTCCTCTTTTATACACAAGTCTGTGGCAGAGTACGAGCTTGTCGCTTTCTAAGTTTAGCTCTGACTACAGAGGGGTTTCTTAATGACAATGAGTCAGGACTGGAGCTATACAAACCTCTTCCTACTCGGCTTTATTTCTCCACTCATCAGCTCTGTTTGCCGAGGAGTTCTACAATAGGCTATGTGTCCTAATACAGGAGACACCTCTGCTTTGTAGCGGTGTTGGTCAGGCATGAAGATCCTGACAGTGGTTAGCATGTGGAGGATGTGGATATGGAGGACGTTTTGAAATGAAGAGATAAAAGAGTTAATCTTCTACCGTTTCTAAACCGATTCCCTCCATAGCTCCCTATTTATGTACAGGGAAAGAAAGAAAAAAAAAAAACTTGCTCCATCTCTCCCAGCCTTTCTCCATCTCTCCCTTTCTGTTTCATGTGGTTACTGGAACAACAATGTACATTCTGAGTGCTAGGCCTTTGATGTCGTTGCATTCACCGAGCCGTCTTAAACCGGAGGAGAAAAAAGAGAGGGCGAGAAAAACACGCAGGAGATGTTCTGTGGTGTGCTTTCTCTCTCTTTCTCGCTCTGCCTCTTTCCATCTCTCTCTCCCTGGCAAGGCATCTGACATCTCCCGGCAAAAGACAAATTCGGTTTCGCCTGTTAAGTCGTCAGTCAAAGCTGCGCAAGAGTTTTTTTTTTTTCCTCTTTCTTGCTCTCGCTCTCTCTCTCTCTCTCTCTCTCTGCCTCTTTCTCTCTGTCTTTGCTTCACTTCCGTGGAAGCGGTGTTGTGAAGGCCGCTTACACGCTTTTCAAACAATAACAGTTCACTCCCCCCCCCCACCGCAAGTTTCCTCTCTGCCAGAACCGTACACATGCCAGCACATCCTTTAGAGAGCCTTGAACCGACAACAAACGCTAAGCATTTTAACCGCCGAAAGAAAAAGAGGGGCCCATCCGCAAGCCCCTGTGTAATTAAACTAGATCTAATACTGTTATATGTTTCTCTTAGTGAGAGGGAACGTTTCAGGGGCCTCTTTCTCACAGCAGTGAATAGCTGTTTCCAGGTCAACACAATGCCCTGCACAGAGAGGAATAGAGCTATAGGAAAGGGACTTTTTCAGGCCTCATGGGAGTGAGATGTGCATTAAGCTCAAAGAACCCACCTAACTACCATGATGAACTTAACCCCTCTATTTGAGCTTCAACTTGCTGAGCTTACAATCACAGCAGTTACATGCACCTAAAGGGTAAGGCTGACAATATTCTATATTTTCTTACAGCCAATAAATCCCGTGATAACACCGACATCTGTCCTTATCAGCTCTGTTGCGCTGGGCAGTTTTCTGTTTTCTCCTGTGTTTCCCCTCCCTCTCGTGCGTCTGTACTTTGTTTGTCTGTTTGTGGGCGCCACCTTTGTTCTGGGCTTCTGGCAGAGTGACACACCTGACGGTCATCGCCAATCGACACACCTGGCGGTCATCGCCAATCGACACACCTGAGAGTCTTTTCCAATCAACCCTCCTTCTTAAAGACTCAGGCCAATTACTTCATGTCCCATGGGGCCTGCGATAAGGTCTGGGAATTTTGGACCGGGATACATGATAACCTATGTCGGATTGCAGGGACCCAGGTTCCATTCAGCCCACAAGATTATTTGTTCTGGGAGATGGGTCAATCCTAAGCGGGATGGATAAGCACATAAGAAGCTGGGTCCAGACTAGTTTAATGATAGCCAGACAGATTATTTTAAGAGGATGGAAGAATGAAGGGGCGCCTTCAATCCAGGAGTTGGGCTTGTGAGATGGCTAGGGTAGCGGCGTCATATAAATGGTTTGCCAGATTGGAAGTCTATACTAGAAAATATTGTAGTTATGATGATTGTGATGGTGGGGGGTGTTCATGTTGCAAGTTGTATGTTTGTATGTTGTTAAAAAAAAGTGTTAATCACAAAAAAAAAGACTCCTGTTGTTCATTGCCAGATTATTCCTATCAGGTGGTACTATAGCCAACTTTGAACTAAGAATCTAAGTCCGTCTTGCAGAATCTAGTTCATGGTCTTTGTTTCAAGTAACAACCTGTTTGTCTCTTCTGTGTCACAGAACTCAAAGCACACCGTCTGTAACCTGGATCTCAACACCAGCTCACCTACTCACCTGCATGCCCCTCACTCCATTTTGTTCTTCAGTTCTGGACTAAACTTCACCTTTGTAAATGAAACACTTCCCTTTAATCATCCGTCTGTTGTCATCCATGATCTGTACCCGCTTTTTGAGTCCAACTACAAAACGTAACAAAAATGAACGTGTAAGTCTTGTCGCTTTCCAACTTCCCCAGCCTGTCTGTGGCACCCAGCTCAGAGCCCATTCATTTCTACCTAAGACTTACATCTTTAGAAATGGTCTACGATTCCCACTTTTGAGCAAAATTGAAATTTTGAACGTCAAACACTTCATTTTCTGCAATCTGGTGAATCTCTCTGCAACAATTTGTGCCTTTTCTGCATCAATTTATGGTGCAAATGTCTTTATTTATGTAAAGTAAATTATATATATTTTTGGGGTGGGTTGCACTGGCCAGTTTTGATTGGTTGTAACCCCATCCCGCCTGTGAATTACGCCTTTGACTAAACTCATCCTTTACGTAATGCTTGCTTTCTCCAATAGGTTAAAACTAACCTCACAGTGAGCCAGTTCTTCCCTAGCACACACAGTATCACTCCACAGTGAAAGATTCCTGTCATGATGCTAATTGTACTTGACTTAGTTTTACCACCAGGACCTTTTGCAGCTCTCTGTTACATAGAAGAGACAGCCTGGAGTGTCTGAAAGCCAACATTCTTCCAGTGCCTCTGTCCATCACCTTGGCAGAAACACATCACATCTCAATCTCTCTCCGCTGTGGTAGTCCGTTAGCCGTGGGTTCACCTCCACCCTGGCCTTGCTGCTTTTTCTCAAGGCAGGAGGAGGACATGAAAGAGACAATCAAACATGAGGCATCAGAGCTGTCACTGGTGCCTGCAGAATGCAAAGTGTTATCAGAAATACAGCTGATCCTGATCCTCTGGTTCTCTGTCCTTCCCACAGGCAAAGTTATCCTTTCAACTCACTGTGGCTTTCAACAACACACAAACAAAAAAATAACGCCGGTGTCGTCAAATTCAGAAATGGCTGGCTGTTTGAATATTCAGAACTTGAGAATACTGCTAATGGTGTGATATCTAAAATGTGTTCCGAGTACAGCTGCTAAGTGAAAAGTAAAACAGAAGCTGATAAGATAATATATGATATGATTGTATTTTTACTTTAAAAGGTGATTTCGTTATTTTTAGCCATGGGCCCTATTTTCCCATGCATTTGTGTGTAAGTGACTAATGTGAACATGAATCGAACATGAAACGAGAACACTGTACTCTGGCTAGTCCACACAGCATTCCGGGATGGGAGAAAAACCTGCTCTGGTTTATTGCCATTTCTTTAAACCAATCACAATCATCATGGGCGGCGCTAAGGTCAGCACGGAGCCACATTGCTGCTGCAAAATAGCCTCGGGAAGGAACTTGTTTTGGTGGAACATGTGTTCCGATCTGAGGAGCATAGTCCTCATAAGTCCACCGGAGTTTAAAATTCCAACACAAATAAAGCGGAAGGAAATGGACATCGGCCAAAAAGACATGCATCCGGCGGAATTTCCTGCGGCACCGGAGCAAGCCCTGAAGTGGAACGTCGAGGATATGGACTAAGAACTGGGCTGCAATGTAACCCTCTGGGGCAAAAGCGACCGCCAATGTACGTCCACTAAAAGTGCTGTTTTTGCCACTGACAGACATAGATAGTTATTATTAGCGTCTGACTACATTATGGGAAGATGGTGAAGTCTTGAACGTCTAAAATGTCGTGAGGTGGCTTTCCGGAAGACAGGGGTGTGGAACCATGGATGTTTATATTGTGGAACGTGAGCGGGGAGAGAGGAATTCCAGGGTTAAGGAGTACAGAGAGCGTAGTTTTGTGTTATCTAAAGGCCTATTCACACCTAAAAGTCCGAACCAAGGTCCATGTTTTTGTTACATTGTATACATTTGATCCGGTTAGTTTTGGTTTGCAGTTTTGCAAGCACACTAAAGAACTATACACGACATAACTATGTCCTGTCGTCATCACATATCTGAGCCGTGTCTCCCGATTGGTTTGTGGACGGGCTTCCCCGTCCTCTCGTATCCTCTCTCTGGTGTCGGAATTCTTGTGATTGTTTCCAACTGTGACTCCTGCTCTCCCCGTGCTACCGCAGCTCTTTTTGTTTTGTTGTGTTGTTGAGAAAGAAGACACGGGAACTTTACTTGTTTACGGTATGAGGAGCTGCAGCATCTATTCAGAGACAAGCTGAAACCTACACTATACATTTACTACCACTTAACAAGTGAATTGCTAATTTATTCTCTGCTCTGATAACCGACAGCTGTCTGCTCTGAGTGATAACATGCCTGCCAGAACTTCCTGTATTTGGTCCAAAGGTCTGACCATCCAAAAAACGCTTTCACACGTGAAGCGAACCGGACCATGGGTCAGTTTGAGCCGGACCGAGACTACCTCTTTTGGTCTGACCAAATCTTTGGTCCGGACCGTGGTCTAGGGGAGGTTTCACGCCTGAAATGTTGATACCAATCAAACTGAAAAGTCAGAAAGTCCAAACGAGGTAGGTGTGAAAGCCCCCTTAAAAACTTTCAACTGCGCATTTCTGAATTCCGCCAACAAAATGTCGAGCTTTCATAGACGTTACCTTTGGATACGGACGGGTTGAAGTTGAGGCTAGCTGTGAGCAGCAAACGGATCCTACAACCTGATCTCACAGAATTCCGTGAAATGAACACGGCCCCTTAACTCAAAATCTGTGACAGTTTCACGGAATCGCCGAAAATTCCGTGACGGGCCCACGGATGCGATGCCTATGTAAGTCAATGACAGACATCGTCCGTGGTCTACGCACGGATTCCCTGATCACAGCACATTTCTTTCTGCCAGTTGGGCTGCGGCAGAGAAGCTGTATAGCTTTGCTATTATTGGTATTTTTAGCCCAATAACCGCTGTTTTAATCAACATTTATTCACCAGATCTTATCATGGTTTATTTGTATTTCTTTTAATGTTATTATTTTGGTCTATTTCGGCCAGGGAAGCTGGATTGCTTTGTTGTTTATTTATATTTTTAAAACTATAACGCTACATCTAGCAACATATATTTAGACGTTATCATAGTATACATTTCTTTATTTTAATAATATTATTTCGGTCTTATTACCTGTGAAATATTACAGTATGCTGTAATACAGAACATTACGATATAATCCGAGCTACTGACACGCATTCAAAGCCGATATCCCACAATGCAATGCGGGCATTCATTCACAGAATCAGACAGCGATCAGCGGGTTTTTCACGCCAGTATCGCTTCAATGTACATACATACAATCAGTGGTTTAGTCACCAGCAACAACACGTTGCTCAGCTTTGTTCCAGTAAGTTATGCACCGTAATAACGTTTAAAAAAATCTGCGCAATACTCCGGAAGTGACGTGGTACGTGCTGCTCGGCGGATAAGAAGATAAAAAATACATAATATTCGTAATATTGATGTTTTTGTGTAATGTTGTATTTGAGGATGTAAACAATGAAGATATTAATAATAATAAAATACAGTTTCATGTATTTGTCTCATGTATTGTGACAACAAATCAAAAAGCTGAAGACTCCGTAGAGTCCAAAGTGATGTAGTAATTACCGCACGGCGTCTGTGAAAGCTTGCTGCACGTTGTAGCCTACGTGAGAATTTGTACAATAAATATACCAATAATGAAAAAAGCGTTTTATGCTTATGTTTGACTTAAGTAGTAAAAATAACCTACTTACAAAGAGAAGCATTTTTTATTCTATTTTCCTTGCATCGTTATTTAAAAATGCATTTTTCTAATTTTGTGGTTGATGAATGTTAATAACAAAGACTAAAGGGAAAATGGGTATGTGTGGGACTTACTTTGATTTAACATCACACTGCATTTTTAGTTGTTTTAAATAAATGACTTTTTTTTTGTTCAATTTTTTATTAGCACCATTTATCATTCAGACATACAGAACAGATTCCACAATATGAACCTGGTAATATTTGATGGTGCACAGAACAGAGAAACACAAAATGAGCAAATAACTGACTTTTTGAAATATCAATTTATGGTAGGCCTAACATATTAATTATTATATTCAGAAGATGATCCTCATATCAATCACCGTGGTTACAGCTTGTAGTCATATAGCCTTCAAAATTAAGAAGGGACGAGTTTTAGGAAGCATTTCAGGAAATGAAAAGGATAAGAAGATTGTTGCTGAGGTTTTTTGTTTACAGAGATGTAGCTTTGTTTGTGTACATATACAACATGTGTTTTGGCATTTTTTTCACAAACTGAGCAGTTGGTTGTGACGTTGTGACATGGGTCAGAGGGTATCAGAGGTCATAAATGGTGAAGCAATAATCGGCTCAAATCCTACAGGCACCTTGGTGTTCATGTGGGTAACACCTTCGGCTGGAAGGCCCGTGTTCAAAGTGTGTGTTATCATTTAGAGCAGACACTCACGGTGAATCAGAGGGTTTATGTTATACAAGGCTGCATTACAGAGCATATTCATATGTCAGAAAGCATGACAATATCTAAAAACATCTCATTTAAAGTTTGGTTGTCAGATGACTGTCATGAAGGTTGTGGAGAGGAATAGAAACCAGTCTCTCCAGGCAAGCACAGAGAATACGGTCTGATCTTTATTCTCCATGCCAAGTAGCTCTTATCCTCTGCTGGCACCCCAATGTAAACTAAATATTTCTAAACTATAGGCCTTATTTGAACCTACCTCAATTAAAACTTTAAATAATGTTGCTTACGGCTGGTTGTGGAATAGCTTCATGATATAATGCATATGGTTGTGTGTAGGTCTTGTCACTGTTTGTGAAAGATGAGCAATAGATTGTGGCTGATAATGTGCTTCAGTCTGGCTGCATATCACTTTATGTTTTTTATTGTAATTATATATATCATGGAGATTATATGGTCTCCATGATGTAGTAAAAATTAAAATGTTGTCATAGGGCTATAGGAAAGACATCGTTGGAAACTTCTCAACCTGGACAGTAACATATGTCAGTCTGAAGAGGATACATTACTCCTGCTTTGAAATATTGACCTCTGAACCTTGAACCCAGTCCATCTTTGAAGGCTTGTCATTTAGCAACAGAAGGTGCTACACACATAGGACCAGCTGTTATAGAAAGCTCTGGACCTCAGCTGTCATGTAGATATGGTCACCAAAGTTTACCCACTGTAAGCACTGTCAAATATGGTAATAAGCTATTTTCACCTATTCAACGATTATATTTTTAAAATCTGATGACACCAGTGTGTTCCCCATCCCAAAAAACCCCAGGGTGTATCCAAAATTCTACACTACCAACTTCTAATTATAAAAACTACAACTCCCACTATAGAGGGGCCCCAGAACCTGTTACAAAGCTTGAGCACTTGTAGTTCTTCCGGGGAGGGTGGGGGGGACATGTTCGACTCCTGTGTTTCTGCTGTCTGCTGTGGCTGCTGGCTCCATTCCATTTCAGATTGTCTGATTCTGTGAATGAATGCCCGCATTGCATTGTGGGATATCGGCTTTGAATGCGTGTCAGTAGCTCGGATCATATCGTAATGTTCTGTATTACAGCATACTGTAATATTTCACAGGTAATAAGACCGAAATAATATTATTAAAATAAAGAAATGTATACTATGATAATGTCTAAATATATGTTGCTAGATGTAGGGTTATAGTTTTAAAAATATAAATAAACAAAAAGCAATCTAGCTTCCCTGGCCAAAATAGATCGAAATAATAACATTAAAAGAAATACAAATAAACCATGATAAGATCTGGTGAATAAATGTTGATTAAAACAGCAGTTATTGGGCTAAAAATACCAATAATAGCAAAGCTATACAGCTTCTCTGCCGCAGCCCAACTGGCAGAAAGAAACGTGCTGTGATCAGGGAATCTGTGCGTAGACCACGTTCACGTTCATTCCGTCACGGAATTTTCGGCGATTCCGTGAAACTGTCACCGATTTTGAGTTAAGGGGCCGTGTTCATTTCACGGAATTCTGTGAGATCAGGTTGGATCCTAACACTCTGGTCCATACACTGCGCCTTTTAGACCATCAGGTCTGCAGTGAACATTTTTAGTGGGGATGACTACTGCCAGCCAAAGAGGAGAAGAAATCCTATACCAAAGCACAATTTCCAAAAGAATAATGCTGTTCCAAGAGTGGAGTAGTAAGCTAATGCTATTAGCTAAAGTTACTGTGTTGACCTGGCATCAGTAAAAGCAAAAGGAAACTTCTCCGTCTTCCCATCAGACACTTATAACAACACTCTTGACAGTTAGAGGCAAAAACAAGCATTTTAGTGGATGCACATTAACGGCCGCTATTCCCCAACTGGTTTACATTGTAGCCCAGTTTGCGGCTCGATACGTCAAAACTTTGATCAATATTGGACCAATTTCAAAGACTTTTTTGTTCACATTAGTCACTTAGACACAAATGCATGGGCAAAATAGGCTACAGGTTGAAAAATACCAAAGCCCCCATACAGGTCTGCAGTTTTAGTACAGTATATACTTGTTAATTTCACCTATAGAAGCATCCAAGGCATGGTAACACTTCTATGTGACAATCCACTGAGCTGAAGTTGTTCACAGTGCAGTCAGCCTATAGCCTCTTTGATTCGCTGAACACAGTGGTACTATTGTCACAATAAAGGGGATGTGTGAGGATGTGCAGAGAGAATACCCAGAAGCCTCAAATACCCCACTGTCGTTGCACATGAAAGGGCCCACCAGGCCAAATCACTTTATCAGCCCAAACAGCCTCTCTTATTGTGGGATGCCTCTCAGACGGTGGCTGCTGAGATGTCACACCACTAATTGAGAGTCACAACAAGGGCCCTTGTTTGGCCCGCTCCACCGGTTGTGTACAGCTACTGTAATCACCACAATAATTTGGCTCCCTGAAACATCAAATGGCATTGTGGAAGCTGCAGGAATTTGCATTGCACCCTTTGATCTGGGAAATTTAAACAAAGCGAGCTCTCACTCTGTGAGGGGTGTGAAGGTTACAACGTCCTGGCCTCCCTTGTCTGCCTGTCATTCCTGCCTCCCTCTGAACCACCTCTATTGTCGTTATTATTTTGGTTACAAAAGCAACGAACCAATATATATATATATATATATATCTAACCCAGGTTTGACCAAGGGACTTGTTTATCTATTACACAAACGGAGACAGAAATCCTTTTGGCGATATACAAGCATCAGTCTATAGCTCTCGGTGATGGGGGTTTACATTTCACAGTCAAAGGAAGTTTTGAGTGTGTAAGTCAATGTGGATTTCTGACATCAATGCATCGGTGGATTTAAGATAATTGATTATGATGATTAAGATATTATGGTTTATATGTATACTGCATATATTTAAGTTTTTATGTCTTCAACCTGCATTCTATGTAATTTCCAGCAGGGGGCGACTCCACATGGTTGGAAAAGGAACTGAAAAAGGAAAAAATTACCTTACTTCTGCCTTGATTTATTACCTCAATAAAGATTTTCATAATGAGTTTATGGTCTCAAGTTTAAAGTCTTGATCAATACAGAATTACGTTCATTTTGTAAATTATGGTCCCATTTATTTTAAAAATGACAAAAGCAGGGGGTGCTTTAGGGCGTGGCTAAACGCCGACTTGCCGATCAGGACAGAGGCTTAGCAATGCTAACCATGGAACTGTGTACAATAAAATAGTCGTGAACTTGTTTTTGGGTGTTGTCCATGTTTATGGAACATTTTGTTCGCCTGAAAATGTCTTGTTTAGTGTTCTGCCAACCAAGCTAGCTAGTTAGCTGGTAACTTAAGGGAAAGTTTGCAGATTTTCTGTACTGCCGTAGCCTACATGCAGATGAATGGCGCCAGTACCTGGAGGTCTGCTTTTACCCACCAGTAAATCTCCACTGAATGACCAGCTTTAGAAGGGTTGAAAATCAGCAATTGTCCCCCTTTAGCGTTTAACTTAGCGCAGCACCATTGCAACCATAAACAACACTGGCTTGGCTGCGTCATCCTCCCCAGCTCTGCCCTCTCATCGAAGATCGTCATGTACGGTTTCAAAAAACCAAGATGGTGACATCCAAATTGCCAAACTCGAGGCTTCAAAACGGCAGTCCACAAACCGATGGGTGACGTTCTGATACGTCCATTTTTTTCCACGTCCATTCAGTTTATGGATAAAGCCACACAATGCTAGCATACTGATGTTAAGCAGTTATAATGTTCAGCGTGTTCATCATCTTAGTTTTGCATGTTAGCATGCAAACATTTGCAAATAAACACTAAAAACAAAGTGCAGCTAAATCTGTTGGGAATGGCATTAGTTAGGTAGATATTTAATCAAGTGTTACTAAAAAGTAAGTACTTTATTATTATTATTATTATTATTATTATTATTATTACATTTACTAGATGTTGAAATATTTCACAGGTTAAGTGAAAACCTTGACATGGTGGTGGCGCAAGAGGAAAAGATCAACAAACTCAATAGCATTCATCCTCTGCGCACCATGAAGACCTGTGCAAATGTTCATGGCAATCCATTTAATAGTTAGTGAGTTATTTCAGCCTGGACCAAAGACACTGCACACCAACATCCCTGAAAAATCATTGATATGGGAATGAATTATTAACAGAGATACATCAGATAAGAGAAATAAGCCATCATGTTTGAGTAGACTATTTTATCACCATGGTTGCCTTTTTTTCTTCATGGCATGAACCGTATTCAACCTCATTTGGCGCACAACTCCTAATTTGGGCACTGAAACAACTAGCCTACTGGGCTACAGAAATTCCACACAGAGGCAGATAAAACACATCCAGCCTCATCTACATTCCTTATCTGCTTCCCAACCAGCTAAACCCACCGAGGAGGAACACTTGACACTGATTTCACATCATTGTCTGTGAGCGACCTCATCTTTTCCTCTTCTCCCTCTGTGGTCCCCTCAGTGAGATCTGTAAGCTCACTCAGCCATGCGTACTGACGTCTAATCAACAGCAGTTAACCCTGGCCTCGTCCACGGGCCGCCGAGCTAAGAGATAATGAAGACACCACTGTGGGTTTTCTTTTTTTTCACACCCTGCTTTTGTCACCCGGATGTTTCCCTCATGGCTGACTGAAAATGGAATGTGATCAGCCGACTCAGGGAAAGTGTACCCTCGATGTCGCTGTGGCTGCTGGGTCAGCGTGAGCAACGCTGTGATGTAGGAAATAAGATACCGTGCAAAGTGCGAGGCTGTTTTGATTTTTAGTGTGGGTTTCGTGCGGCTTAAGGATGTTATATACATCGGACGATAGGAGCCAGTGCGGCCGGTGTGCGACGGACCTTGTTTTGGGTGTTTTTTAATTCCATTTCTCATTCCTTGTTGCTGAGATAATAGGGTTCCTGGCCAATCCTTCCTTCCGCTGCATCTTTGGTTTCGCTCCGATCGCACTGAAAGACTGTAGGCCGACCTAGAAAACAAATAAGCACAGGACACATCCACACAGTGTTATGGTCTTTTGTTTGAGACGAAAGTATTTTGCATAACAGAGGTAGCGAGCAGATCTCAGATGGGGATTTGGAAACCACCTTGTAATCTTTTAGCAGAAGGACGATTCAACTGTCAGTCAATCTCCCCTGTGAAAAGCAGTCGGGGCTAGTTGAAGGCTTCGATGCAAAAATAGCAAGGGAGATAGAGGACACCCCTGCTCTTCCCCCACAACTGACCTTTGAAGAAAAATGTCTACATCAAATACTCTGAATTATCTATTCAAATGCCTGGAAACAATCTTTAGACAATGACACATCAATCATACGCTCCCTGAGACGGGGATTGTTGTTTATATAAATGCTGTCCATCTGGGGGAGAGATCTCAGCAACGTTACATCTTTGTTTCTGTGGGGAGATGGCAGAAAAAAGAAAAGAAGGAAGTTCATAGAAAAACTTAAAATTCTTCTTCTTTTTTTTCCTCTCCTCTCCTATTTTTTTCTTTTTTTTCTTTCTCAAATCCCAGCGTGAATGTGTCGGCGAGCTCGTGGTATGCACCAAGATGAAAAGTAGAGGCCATCCCTTTGAAATCCTCCTCAAGTCAAAATTACCATTTCATTTCAACTCCAGCCAGGAAACGGAGTGCGGGGCCACTGCTAACTGCTTTGGGCATATCGTTATTTATTGTGTGTAAACTTTGGAGGAACATTGTTGCCTGGGAAAATGTGCTGTGTGGGTGGTGGAAGTGAGCAGTTGGAGCAACCACAAAGGGAGAGATCAGGCCTATTTTCTCTGTAGGAGGAACACATAAAAGTGAAAATAATGCCCATTATTACAGAAAAACAACATCAGACTTCTTTGCTCATAATTTTCTAACAGCCAAGAAGTTACTACTGAAGCTAAACAACCAACCAGTTGACCCTATTTAGGTAACAGCATTATCATTTGTGTTCTGCTCTTTTAATTAGTTGGCTTTCTATGTTAAGTAGGCCATTATCTGAGTTGGAACTAACTGCTTTTTTCCATAATGGTCACATTAAGACTGTCATGTTGTTTTATTTAGTTGGCTTTATTAACCTCTACACGGCAACAGCAGGTGGTTAGCGTTACCTGAACTACATACAGTGGACCTACTCACAGCACGCTATGCTTTTCACACACAGTGACACACAGTGATACTTTCATTAAGTCTTTTAAAAAGCAACTCCAAATCAAACGATTATCAAATTATTGTTTTTAATTTGAGCCAGATAAAGAGTCAGGAACATGGCATCTTTCCAAATTCTCACTCATCTCCTATTGCTGATATCACTGGTAGTGTATTGTTTCTTGGTCTTTTCAGTCTATATCGACGACGTTCCACTTCCGGGATTGCTCCGGTGCCGCTGGAAATTCCGCGGGATGTCCCTGTTTTCGGCCGGATGTCTCGTTACCTTCCGCTTTCTTTGTGTTGATATTTTAAACTCCAGTGGATTTATGAGGACTATGGATAACTGCTCCTCAGATCTCTGCAGGGTAAATCCAGACAGCTAGCTAGACCATCTGTCCAATCTGAGTTTTCTGTTGCACGACTAAAACAACCTTTGAACGTACACATGTTCCACCAAAACAAGTTCCTTCCAGAGGCTATTTTGCAGCGGCACCGTGGATCTGTCAAGTGGTTAGCGACGATTGTGATTGGTTTAACGAAATGCCAATAAACCAGAGCACGCTTTTCTCCCATCCCGGAATGCTGTGTAGACTAGCCAGACCCTCCTCCGCAGCGCTGTGGAGGAAGGTCTGGCAAAGCGAGACTAAGGTCACATATACACTATTATGTTTTGATTTTCAAGCAGCGTTTTGAGACAAAACGATCACCGTCCACAAAAAAGGTTTTAGCTCTGTAGTAAAATGAATCTCAGTATTAACACGTCTGACAACACATATCACATGACCATTTGCATTGGACACTGGGCATGCGCGTGTCGGTGTAAAGAGGAAGCAGATTGTCTGACGTTACTCAGCGGTTAAAAACCATGGATGAATACGTTTACTTTGGAGAAAGAACAACATTGGCGATAGGTAAGTTATTGATAGGTATGCAAGCCTGCCTAACCGATTTCAAAGGTCTCTGTTTGTGCCCGTCCAGACTACAAAGCAACCCCGCCATTTTCAAATCAAAACGGGGGCAGCAGTGTTTCCAAATGTCTCTGAAACGATGGAGCAGTGTGGACGCGAGGTGCAAACGTAGCAAAAGATATTTGTTTTTAAACCAAAATGTAGTAGTGTGGATGTAGCCTTAATGTATTTGTTGCAGTTATGTCACCTAGTAACCATTAGATTATATAAGGGTTCAGTTACAATAATAAGACCACTCACCCCTTGTCAGCTTGAGAGGTGGCAGTAATACGTATGTTTGTAGGTTGCTCCTTTAAAATGGATTCTAATAGTGATAAGTTTTGACAGTGGAATAACAAGTCTCAAAATAATTCGTAATAATATTTAACTCTACTCATGTTGACAGATCACAGCTTCAAATGAATGCTAATATTGCTCTGTGGCTTTTGGATGTATAAATGGGCATTTGTTTGCTAACATGTTAGCCATCAACTTTACAAGGTAATATGATAATATGTGTTAACCGCTTGATCTGCTGCCCCCTAGTGATCAGAAAATCAACGAATGCAGCTTTAACGTTTGGGTGACTCAGTATCACTTTAATCATTTGTAATTGTGATTGACAGAGGCTTCATACCAGATTAAATTCACAATGCAGTTGGCAGCTAGCTGCTTCACCATAGAGCAAAAGGTTAATGTCAAAAAGAGAGAGGGAGATTTAGACATTTGCATAACATATATTAACATTCCAGACTGTCCTCCCCTGATAAATGCTCCCATAGGTCGTTTGGTCAAGCAGCAATTATGTCTCATATTTACGTTGATAGTGGTGGCACCCTCTAGTGGTAGGAATTATGACTGAGCAGGAAGCAGGAAGTAAGTTGATGAAGTTAAAGAGCACAGAAGGAGGTAGGTTGGGATGGTGGATGGGTCAAACAAACACAGGACTTTCACCCATGAGCCCAGGGTTCAAGTCCCCGCAGCGAGTTTTCTTTTAAACATTACTTTACAAACGGAGCGTAACGTTCAGCGTCACATGCGTAACAGGAAGTCTGATTTGAACCCAAACCACAATGTTTTTCTAAACTTAACTAAGTAGTTGTGTTACTTAAACATAACCAAACTGCGAAAGTTTCACAATTATGTTATGCTCTCTGGTTTAGATATGAGCAGGGTGCAATTCCCTGGAAGGGGGATGCTTGGGATTTCCCTCCTTTCTGGTCTACATATCCCTGCCTCTGCTAAATAATTTTTATCCCCGGTGGGGACAAAATGTATTCCCCCCCCCCCAAAGTGATCAATGCTACTTAAAATAAAAGTATTTTAAATTAACTAAAGTGCTGTAACGTGAACAGTCTATAGTGCAATAGAACGATACGATCCAAGCGGCAGGTACTGGTTGTATTTGGCCGCTACAGAGCTCCGGGACGCCGGCTACCAGCGGCAGTTGTTCAGCCACCAATAGGTGACTGTGAGCCGGCTACAGGCACCGCCAGATGGCAGTCCTTTCAGGGGCCGTGGTAGTGGAGTTTAGCCAGAAAAAGTGAGCGTCATGCAGCGATGACAGTTAAGTTTAGACACCAAAACGACTAGTTAAGTTTAGGAAAAAGATGGTGGCTGAACTCTCCAAGTAACAAATGAGCATTTCCTGGGTGAAAGTATTTTGTTGATTCCGCTCCCAGGCTTTGTTTTATATTGACACCACATTGTGCCATTTCATCTCAGATTGAATTGGATATTGAAGTTCATAAAAAAGTGTTTTGGCATGGCCAGAGTGCCACTATATCCATGGCATTGCAAGAGGGATTTAATTATTGCATGTTTTGTTTTGTTGTGAATTATAAAACAAATCCTCCCCCCTCTGCTTATTTTCACAAATCACACCCTGGATATGAGGATGCCAAAACACTCCTGTGGGTCGTATTTCCTGCCACCGCTAGGGGCGCTAATTTATGAAACGCTCCTGAAATGGTTGTATTAGAGGGTAGAAATAAATAACTTATATCATCGTAAGGTTTGGAGGACTTGTTGGAAAAATCAATTTTGACTTTATGCTCTTCTTTTCAGGTTATCCACAGATTAAACACATACGTCATCCAGAAATGAACATACATACTGTGTGGCAGTTAACATGAAGAAGAATATGATTCATACTATCATTTATACTGTCAATGTTGTGTTGTTCTTCCCTCATGTAACGGCTGTTATCATGTGTTTAATAGAATTAAGAGCACAAGGAGAGGGCGTGGACAGAGCCCAGTTGATTCATGACCAGCGGGGAAGCAGCAGAGCTTTGTTGACTGTGTTCTCGTCTAACAAAAAAGTACATCTAATCTTAAACATATGGCTGAAGCTGGGGATTCATGCATGACAGCATGCAGAGTGTGGAAAAATACTGCTGTTGTGTTTTTTTCTCAGCCAAAAATTGACGTCTGCTCCTTACGTCCTGCATGCTTTTTGCTGGTTCCAGACATTTGAATCAGACACTACCAAAAACCCTTTTTAAGTCAACGATTGTGCCATGTAATTTTTTACTTAAATCAACTCACTTACTTTTGGTCAAATATTTCACTGCTGCACTTTTCTGCAAGTAGGTCAGGATAGTGAGAGTAGATAAACGAATGGAAAAATCGGAACAAAAAAATACAGGAGCTTGTTACAGAAAACAACAAAATGCAAACTGTTTGTAGGTGTAGTATGTCCATACAATATGGGTTCAAAGACTCACCAGGCTGTATGGGTGTATACTGTGTGCTCTTTTGTCAATACTTTTCAACTTCCCCAACTGTAATGCAGATTAGAACTGTATTGGACATTTTTAAGCAAGGTGACAGAAAGAGGATGTTTTTTTTGTACCTGCACAGTGAGCAAAAAAGGTTCTCACTACGGCACTTGTTACAAATCTTACTGAAGCTAATTACTTTTTGTCTGCAATGCAAGAGTCCCACAATCCTCTTCTGCCTCAGTAACATCTTGGCTGTCCTCAGAGAAAATTCTGCAAACGTGTCAGTTGAAGGAGTTGAGAAGCAAGCTGGGTGTTGCATATATATTTGGACTACGAGGGCTTGTTCATTTGTTTTATCTATCCCATTTTTTGTGTCCTCCGCCTCAATTTATTTGTACTGGCCTCAGTGACATCGGACTTGGCTGTAACACGTATATATTTAAACAAGGACTTCTGAGGGTGGAGGGAAGTGTTTGACTAAACTCTAGTCGGGTCTTCTCAAACATTTAAACACGGTTCTGTCCGTGGGGGCAAGATGTTTACCTCAGCTGGTTCAGTTCCCGCTGCACACGCAGGCCGCCAGTCTCTCACTCTCAGATCTGCACTCTGGAACAGCAGAGAAGAACACGGAAAGTCAGAGAAGAAGGGTGTGCGACGGGCAGTTTTGTATAAAGTACTTGAAAGCAATACTTAAAAGTACCAGAAAATGACTTTTGTAGAAGTTATAGTCACCATTTAGAATAGTACTTGAGTCTTAAAGTATCTGATATTTAATATAGGTGTGATCAACTTTCTGATATTAAATGTACTTACGTAAAAGTAAAAAAATAACTTTGATTATGAACTTCATTGTGGCTTCCTTATAGTAAAGCACAATATTCAGGGTTCCCACACCTTCTTAAACATCAAATTCAAAGTCCGACATCGACAAAGAGATAAAAATAAAATATACACATTTCTTGCAAGTGAAGAGTAACGAAGATGCTTAGAGGACATGTACCGGAGTAAAACTATACATTTTATTTAGGAAATGTATTAGAGTAAAAGTTTCTCTACTTAAGTACAGTAACTTAAGTAACTAAGTATTTGTACTCCGTTACATTACAACCCTGGTGATAGGCGAAGAAAGAAACAAAGACAGGGCAGTTGCAGGAAGTAAACGAACCAACGGAGAGAAACACAAGCGTGTGAAACAAAAGGGAGTCGGTCACACACGACCAGATCATGTGACAGGAAGCACACGCTCTGATACTTTAGCCACTGACCTCTCGTACACAGGAGTGGGGGCCCCATCTGCACGGCCTGTCCCTGGCTGTGTGCAGCACCTGGCCCCACGCCAGTGCCCAACGGCCCTTTGTGGTGGCCAGAGTGGCCGGTCGGGGTCTTCCTTTGATCCCGGGCCAAGTATTCATCTCTGAAGTAAGAGGAAGAGAAAAAAAGAGAGAAAGAGAGAGAGAGAGGAAAAGATAAACAGAAAAAAAGAGGGGGGGGGGGGAGAAAAAATAGTCAACCTCTGCTGCCAATTATTGGAAAAGCATCAAGGTCTTTTCTGTCCGTGTAAAGAGAAAGAAGAGAAACGAGGGAAGGGGAGGTAGAAGGAGAGATGGCGTTTGATGGCTTGGCTTAGAGTTAGTTGGGGGATTGAGGCGAGGCAGAAGCTGACCTGCAGGAGGTGATTACAGGTGGAGAGAGGTATTTGTCTGGCTGCTAAGACTCTAGCATTTTACGGTGTATTCTTTTTCTTTTCTTTTGTTTTTCCTGTCTTTGCCTCTCTCACAATCTCTCTCAACATCCCTCTCTTGCTCTTGTTGCTGCCATCCTTATCTGTGCCTTTCTGCCCGTTACCACCGTGTGCTGCCGAACCAGTTCACAAATAAAGGTCATTTCTTTGTCTCTGCTGAGATGTTTCTGTCTCTGTCCATCTGTCTGGCCGTATCTCTTCAACCTTCACCCACACACACACACACACACACACACACACACACACACACACACACACACACACACACACACGCACACTGTGTATATACAGTGAAAGATTCTCCATAACTAAAGAGCACTTTGCACGCTGCGCCAATTGTACGAAATGGTACACACTTTCCTAATGGGCGTGGCCTTGTATGAAAGTGTAGTGAACAATATTTGTATTTATGTATTTATTTATTTATTAATATTTTTTTTTTGCTAACATTAGATATTTACACAGCTAAAAGACACATTTAGCACTACCAAAGTTAGTTTTGTTAAGGTGTTTGCGAACGTTAGTTGACTTATCAGTGTGTGTGTGTATGTGTGTGTGTCAGATCTCGCGAGAGTTTGTTCCTGAGACAGAAACAGGTCTATTTGTCTATATGAAAATGACCATTTCAGTGTCCGAATGTTCGGGAGATATGTGGCTTGTGAAGAATGGGTCCAATATTTACTTTGGTGACTATGGGGCGAAAGAATCGCTCATAATCTGTGTTGTCATTCACTTCTCCAATTGGAATCAATGCACTCAGGACCTGCCGCTAGTTTCCTAAAGAGGCGTGGCAGTGGAGAAACCCACATGACACAGATACAGGAAGGTACTCTGAGTTGGAGCGTCTCGGTTCTAAACTGTCACTGATACAGTATACAAACACACACATTATAATGTCACCAAAGCAGGAAGCGAGCCTGAATGACACACGGTACACTGCAGAAGCATGTCAGACAAATGACGGGGATGTGTTGACAACAAACAGAGGAGAGGATTACAGTGTTGTCAGTAAGCAAGACACATTTTTTAAAGTCTGTGAAGAGCAGAAATAATCACATAAATGATGCAGGTTACACTTCCACAGGAACTCTAACTTGGCCTAATGGGCTCAAGGCACTTTCTTTTATTCCTTTTTTTCTTATTCAGGCAAGAGTTTGGCTATTATATAGCACTTAGACCGGCTTTATAATAAATAAAAAGACATATAAATGTCACTTTTTACAATATGGGACTTTAAGGATCATTTTTGGTTTGGTTCCATCTCAAAATCCCCTACTGCTATACAAATCCTATACCTTAAAGGATCATTTCCAGTTTATTAGAAGTTGGATCTTACTTTTTGAAATTGTGTCTGTCATTTCTATTGTATAATGATACTCTACTCATTAAGGTAATTGCTGAGATCCAGGAACACAGTCACATCACACTGTAACAATCAGACTGAAAACAGGCAGTAACAGATTAGATAGACAGATTGTCTAAGCCTGGCCGATACACTTGAGGTCAACATGATATTAATATTTAAAAGTTAATGAACCAACATTTGTTTTTTGAACATAAACACCTAATTTAAAGAAAACATTTGATAAGGATTCCCTAAATTGGGTTAATTCAAATATTGTGACAGCATGCTTTAAGGATGCATGGAAAGTTGTCAGTGCCCTATGATCACTGCCTTGGTCTTGGTCTTGTTCTTGTCTCGGTCTCGCCCTGCCTTGTTCGTGGTATTGACTCTGTCTCCCCCTACCTTGTTCGTGGTCTTGACTCGGTCTCGCCCTGCCTTGGTCTTGGTCTTGTTCTTGTCTCAGTCTCAACCCCACAAAGTCTTGGTCTTGTCTCGGTCTCGGTACTCTCTGGTCTTGGTAATGACTTGCTCTTTGTTTAGGTGGTATTGACTACAACACTGAAGACCCATGCTATGAGATGACTTGAAGTATTATGTTTTATGTATATATGTTCATAAATACAGTATACTTCATGTATGGCACACAGACATACTACATCCTAACAGCAGTGCAGTTGCTTTAATGCTGAGGTTGTGGTCAGGCATTTGGTATAAGGGGCCTAAACACTGTTCATATGCATCACCCGCCTCCTCTCCTCTCCTCTGCCTCGGTCCTTGTGGACAAAGAAACCGAACAGACAATAGAACATGCATTGATCACCAAGGACGAGTTTCTATCACTCTCTCTCCCTCCGTCTGTCTCTGGGATTTTCCTTTCATGGCTGTTTTTCCTGCTGTCTCCCGAGACCTTCTCCGTCGACGAGAGAAAACACAAACTGAACATTAAAACACCCCGCGGCCCTTTAAACACTTGTCATTTGTCTTTTGTACAAATCATGGCTAGAGTTGCTATAGAGACTGCTTTTTTTCTATGTTTTCTTTTCACCAATTCTTGTTTCATCAACTTTGCTTGTGAGACAGAGAGAAAAAGGGAGAGAGAGAGAAAACCACAGTCAATTATGAGTACGGGAGAATGATCAAAAATGAGCCGTTTAAAAATCCAATTTGCCAGGAGGGTGTAAGATGAGAGATGAGTGAAGGACAGTCAATGTACTGCGGATCTCTGTGGGCATATTGACCAACATACAGCTTTTTTTTTTCTCTGAGAGAAGACAGATGAAAGGAACGACAGTTTGCTTGGATGTGCAGTCCACAGTTTGATCATGACGGATTTATGATTAGGATATTTTTCTACAGTTTTTTGCATGCTCTTACTGTAACATCGTCTGTAACATGTAAGTATCTTTCCTGTGTCATGTTTCTGCATCTTTTGTCATTGTTTAAGGGTATGTACTGTGTATGAATGCCTGTGTGAGTGTGTGTTCATTAGACTCCCTGTACCTGCGTCCAGCCATGGGCGTTTAATCCAGCGAGCAGGCAGGGGCATTATCACACACTAGCATCACTAATCCCCATGGAATGAAACACCGACACTTTGATGTCTGCCAAAGAGCACTGCTGTAGTATTTGGAGGCAAGGCGGCGCATCACGCACAAACCATAATTAACAATCTATAGCTGGACTGAAGCCAGGCAGAGCGGTGGAGGTGCAAGGAGGGCAGAAGAAGAGAGAAAAGGAGAGAAAGACATGGTTGTATAGAGCCAGAGGCAGCATGATGCAGCTTGAAAGGATGTGCTCTCTGTGTGTGTATGTGTGAGTGTGTGTGTGTGTGTGTGTGTGTGTGTGTGTGTGTGTGTGTGTGTGTGTGTGTCTTATAAAAATCCTATACCTTAAAGGATCAGTTCCAGTTTATTAGAAGTTGGATCTTACTTTTTGAAATTGTGTCTGTCATTTCTATTGTATAATGATACTCTACTCATTAAGGTAATTGCTGAGATCCAGGAACACAGTCACATCACACTGTAACAATCAGACTGAAAACAGGCAGTAACAGATTAGATAGACAGATTGTCTAAGCCTGGCCGATACACTTGAGGTCAACATGATGATATTTGTTTTTTGAACATAAACAACTAATTTAGAGAAAAGATTCCCTAAATTGGGTTAGGGACCGTTCGGTATTTATGGAATGGACCACCGGAGGAAAATAGGGGAGGGTCATGTCTTTTTATTCTTTGTTGAGGGGAGGGTCACCCAACATTTTTTTGTCTGGGGGGGGAGGGGGGTCACCCAACTTTTGTATTCATGAAAACAGCTAAATTTCAAAGTGGCTTGTTTGGTGCATGTTTTTTTTTTTGGATGTAGCTCTCAGTCTCGGCCCTCCTTCGCTACCAGATGGGTCTGACCCATGAGTTTGGCAGCACTGCCCCCCTGGTGGCTGAAACGGGTAATTGCATTGTTTAAAAAATGAGTGGAATAATTATATCTGGCATGACCAGATATTTTATAAATATCTTAAATAACACAAAACAACTAAAGGGTGGTAGGTAATACATCAGATTTCATATACTGCTTTAGTAAAAAAAATATTACCTGGCTGACGATGGGAGCAGCAGGACGCAAAAAACAAAAGTTACTGTTGCACTAGTCTGGACATCTTACCGTGCCAACCTTGCAATAAAGGTTTCCTAAATGCCATGTATATAAATGTGATGTCAGCTTACTAATTGATTGCAGGTTTTGTGTAGATTTGGACTTTTATACGTTTATTCCACTTTGTTTAAACGGCGAAGTGGAGAGGCCTCGTTCACCTGTTTGGAGCTGGCTGG
Source organism: Sander vitreus (assembly GCF_031162955.1). Classification (NCBI taxonomy): domain Eukaryota; kingdom Metazoa; phylum Chordata; class Actinopteri; order Perciformes; family Percidae; genus Sander; species Sander vitreus. The sequence continues at coordinate 31,336,128 of NC_135856.1, forward strand.
TGAATGTGACGCTCATATAGGCCTTGCTGGATACACCGTGACCCTTCTTGTGGATCTACTGATCGCTGTGGATTACTTTTTTTTTCATGTCATTGGATTACGGCAAAATACGGATCTTTTTTCTTAACGTGTCTTAACGTTTTATGGTGTGACTGCGCTTCATTTCTGCGTTTGGAGAGGCATCTCAACAGACTGTTAGGTCCAACAGTGAGTGTTCACTGTTACATTTTAGTTGAATTTATGACAGCCGTGCCGTGATTGGATTTCATAAGGGCGAATTATTAAATTGTTACAATGTAATTTAAAATCTGCTTTAAAAATAAACATATATGTTTTGTACGGTGGCCGACAGGGGCAAACGCCCTGCAACTTAAGAAAACACACGCAAATAGACAAAACACAAGCAAATTAAGAAAAACATCTTCATTCATTTGACAACACATGCGCAGGATTCAGCAAACGCACTGCAAATACACACAACACAACCAAATACATAAACACGTTGCAAATACACACAACACAACCAAATACATAAACGCGCTGCAAAAAGGAAAGCACACAAACCCCGAAAACAAATGCAACAAAAAAATGCAGCATCCAGATTACACAACGGAAGTTCTCCAGACCTCTAGGGGGAGCATATATATATATATATATATATATATATATATATATATACATATATCACAGTCTATGCCCTCCCGGCTGGTGCCGTCCTCGAGCTTCGACTTTTCAAAATAAAAGCTTAGCGTCTGGTCAGAGGTTAAGTTGTGTATGTTATGGCTGTAAAAAAATCAAATGGAATCTGTATATATTTGCTAAGCGCAAACTAGCACATAAGTGGAGGGTCATGCCACTTTTTCAAATCATTTTGGAGGGACTCAGAAAAAGTATTACTGGCGAGGGGAGGGTCAAGTCTTTTTAGCCTAAAGGTCCCAAAACTCCTCCGGTGGCCCCCTAAATAAATAACGAACGGCCCCTTATTAAAATATTGTGACAGAATGATGTATTGAGCAGGAAAGTCAGTGCCCTATGATCACTGTGTACCTGTGACAGTTTGTATTACTGCAATCACATCTTATTTCTGTTCTGCAATTTCTTTTCATCAGCGGACATATGCACAATACCAAAATATGTAGCGTGTGTGTGTGTGCGGGCGTGCGTGTGTGTGTGAAAGAGAGAATGTATATGGGGGTTGAGGTCAGTGGTGGAATGTAACATGACATGTACATCTACTCAAGTAGGCCTACTTAAGTACACTTTTGAGGTATTTGTACTTAAGTATTTCTATTACATGCTACTTCTACTTCACAACATTTTGGAAGCAAATATTGTACTTTTTACTCCACTACATTTATTTGATAACATTAGCTACTAGTTACTTTGCAAATTCTGATTATTAATACAAAATATCAATCTAATAAGTAAGGGATAATTTAGAGTGAGCCCTCATTATTGTGAATTAGAACCCCAACAGTGTTATGCAGGACTCCGTCTAAAGGGGTTCAATTCGCAATAATGAGCGGCTCGCTCTGCATTATCCCGCTTAATACACGGCTTATTACACAGCTACTCATACTGAGGTTACCCGCTGATGACGCCTGCATCACGATCGGCACAGTTAACTTTACCGGTTTACTTTGAGCCAGTGGCAGAGAGGGGGGGGGGGGTCCACCGGAAGGGGCATCTCTTCGGCTCTCTATATGTAGAATCAACCCCCGCCACCTCCCCTACCCCGTGCCTCCCACCGATAAATGCATACCATTAAACCCATAAAACGTGCCAGTGCTGAAGGGCACCCTACAAGTCAGTGCAGTCAAGAGTTATAAAGTGTCAGTGCATTGTATAGCTATCATAAATGCGAACAAAATGCCCCCAAAATGAGCATGCCCCCAGGCCCCCTTAGGCTTGGGCTGAGCCCCGAGTGTTTACAACATCTGGCTCCGCCCCTGCTTTGAGCACGGCTCTCTGGTCGGAAGCCAGGTCGCCCTGGTGAGTGAGCTTACCATGATGGAGCTAATGCTCTATTTGCACTGTGCCCATTAGCGCTGCTAGCATGATTTCTACACTTTGGTATTGCTACTTTTACTTACAGTGCTCATATTATGCCTTTTGGCTTTTTTATCTTTCCTTTATTGTGTTATATATCTTTTTTGTGCACGTTATAGGTTTACAAAGTGAAAAAGCCCAAAGTCCACCCCAAAGGGACTCACCATCTCCAACAGAAAACACTGTTCACAAACTGCTCCAAACAGCTCTATTGTAGTCCAGCCTTTCCGTGACGAACGTGCGTCACTTTGTAACACACGTTATAATGCTCGCCTAGCTGCTAGCATGGCACGCCCTCATACTCTGCTTCTGACTGGCTAGTAGTCCTTACCTAGCTACTGAGCACGTGCGACTCCCCACAAAGATGGGACAGAAGTGAGATGTCTCACTCTGTACCTAAAACAGAGAGCTCAACACACAGGGTGAAAAGAGGAGCTGCAGCAATGTGCAGTACAACAAAAATATGGTGTTTTTTGAAAATTAAACCATGTAAACCTATTCTGATATAACCTTTAAATACAATTATGAACCTGAAAATGAGCATAATATGAGCACTTTATGTAAAAGATCTGAGTACTTGTTCCCCCCTGGTCGATGGAGCTTGAATATATACCAGCAAACATACTAATGTGGAATCTGTGGACAAGTGTTTCTTCAGTGATCAATGCTGGACTCACACTGACACGCTCACATGCTGTAACAACAGTGTCGTTATCTTAGTAACAACCTGCCGGGAGCCCAAAGAACACAGCGTGGTAAAGGAAGTACTGGACAACAAAATGAAGCCGTATGAAAAATTCAGGCCCTCCAATGCCAACACACAAAAAAACACACACACACACACACACACACACACACACACACACACAAAGCAAGATTCCTCATACCACCTACACACATTCTGGTAAGAAAATTATATCACTGTGTGCCAGTGTTCATCCCAACATGTGTGTGTGTGTGTGTGTGTGTGTGTGTGTGTGTGTGTGTGTGTGTGTGTGTGCGTGCGTGTGTCCGTGTTGCACAGGCTATAACACATACACCTCGTGTAAGAGGATAAAACACCAAAAACCAAAGACTTTCATCAAAGCAAGTGAGAGAGGATGTCAGAGATTTTTTCGAAAGATGAAAGCCAGGGATATTCTCTCATTTCGGCTCATCTCCCCCTCTCTCTCTTTCAAAATCCATGTTTCTACGACAAAGAGAGAGAGACGAGAGAGAGAGAGAGAGAGAGAGAGAGAGAGAGAGAGAGCGAGAGAGAGAGAGGGAGAGAGAGAGAGAGAGAGTGAGAGAAAGAAGGGGGGGTAAAAGTTATTTACATCCCACGCTGTGTTATGTCGTCTGTCACTTCTTATTTTCTCCCAGGGCTGTCCAACTGGAAGACTTCAGTCAACTCTCTCCAAGCCTGTATTTGCTGAGGTAATTACAAAGTGACAGTTTCAAATCCTCTGCCACACACACACACACACACACACACACACACACACACACACACACACACACACACACACACACACACACACACACACATACACACAGCCAAATATGGGTAAATATGGTAATATGGCTCTCTAGACTTTCAGATTCTGAGCTCAGTTAGGTAAAACCTGAGACGTGCATCTCTCGTTTCATTCAATCAACAGCTAACATAACTGCATACATGTAGATGACCTTTCCCCAGTGCACTCAGCAGAATCCCCAAAAGTATTCAATGATTAATTATCCTAATAATTATATAAGATGGGGAGGGAATTGAGTCGATGAAGCGAAAGGCATTTTTGTTGGCTATCTGCATTCCCCATAAAACATGTGTGGGATGCAAACACACACACACCCACTCACACATACACACACATACACGTCTACCTCCCATATTCACTTAGAGGTGATTGTAAGAACATCTTTGATCTTTTTTTTCCTCCCTTTCTTCTTCAAGGAGATGCATTGCCTGTACACATAATCCATGACAGACATAATGTGATTTGGTAGTATCTCTAAATGGCAGGGAAAAGCAGCTGACAGAAATTAATAAGTTACCGCAGCAATGACGGGAACTGGAAGAGGAGGGGTTGGGAGGAGATGGTGGAGGCGGTGGGCTAACCTGGCAGCGAAACACACAGATCATCAAATTATCTTTTGAGGCGTATCGTCACGGTAAAAGTTGCATGCAACCTGCCCTATCTGCAGCTGCACACAGCGCTGGTCTGTCGTCTCCAGTTTGGATCATTACTCCAAAAAATGAGGTAAAAGTCACAGGCTCTGTGTGGGGACCTCTGCCTTTTTTTTTTGTCAGTTCAGGCCAGATCTGCACAAGGAGGGCTTCAGATCGGCTCTTTGAACACACCATGAGGCCTCGTGATTGAAATTGGAATGCTGCCCATAGGTTCTGAGACAGGAGTCACTGCTATGCAAACATGTGCATGGGTGCATAGGTACATGTTTAAAAGACACTTTCACTCTGCCGTTTTTATGCACAGAGCTTTTGCTTTTTTGGTGACCTACAGACCTTTTTCACGGCAGACATGTTGACATGTCATAGTAGGAAAAGCACAGGTGTATTCAAAACCATTAATGATGGCTGCATTCCACTTAGGAGAGGCCCTGGTATTGTGCATGCTGACTCACTGAAACAGCTCACTGGGACACTTGATGGAATTGAGCCATCGTTAAGGTTATCAATTTCAGCTGTGCTGCTATGACAAGTCAAAATGTCTGCTGTGAAAAAGGTCCATTGCAAACTGTCTTGACCGAGCTGACCTGGGCCTGTGCTATTACAGAAATATCCTATCTTAAGTCTGCAGTTGACATAGAAAGTGTCTAAGATAGGATTTTACCCAATTAGCTATTACAGAAGCAAATCCTAACTAACTTTAGGAGTCCTATCTTATCTTACTTCACCCTATCTTATCCCTATCCCCATTTAGGAAATCCTAAATACTCATTGGCAGTCAATGTGGGGCTTACAGTAATAAATACGTGAAATACATAAGAATTACAAACACTTTTCGTAACTTCAATATATTTTTGAATGGTTCATGAGAACAGCCTGTCCAGTTAGCAACGGAGAGCATAAGCAGTCACTACAACTTCCAGCATCACATATTTCAGAAGGATACATGAATGGATTTTGATGTGCCACATTCTGTTCTGACTGGGCATTACATCTAGACGTAGTTCACCTAGACATTTGTAATATGAATGTCAGTGTTGATTTAGGGTTAGACAAGTCGATACATACCCTTCTCATCTCTGTGCGTGGACACAGGGTGTACAAATAACAAGGTCACTATGCTTTTACTGTCTAGTAATTGTTGACTCTGTCCTCCAACTCGGTATGCAAACTCAGGCGAACTATCTGCTCCTACTACGTGGGCGTGAGGTGACTGCTAGCAGATCACCTGCAGCCCCAGTAGCGAGAAGCAGCAGTGCTTTCGCCCTTTCTGAGACTATCGCTCAGAGTTTGAGTAATAGAGTCAACAATTACTAGACAGTAAAAGCATAGTGACCTTGTTATTTGTACACCCTGTGTCCATACAAATCACAACATGTAAACAGGAACATGTTGCCGTTACTTTGTCACGTATTCGGAGCAGTAGGCTAGTTGGAACCGGTTACCTCCAGGATCTGTGCTAGGCTTAGCTAGCGCTGGGGGCGTCAGACAGAGTTACGACACACACAGAGATGAGAAGGGTATGTATGGACTTATCTAACTCTGGGGGTTACGGTGAATAAGATAAAGTCCCAATAAGTCGGCATGTTCCTTTAACATCATTACTGTGATTGGATGTAAAACGTCCTGCTTCAAATGCAACCAATAACTTGACTCATTTATAATTTGAAATTTGTAATTGTTAACCCCCGTTCCCCGCCAGCTTAACACGCACTCCCAAGAAAGTGAACGCGAAAGACAGGAGTAGAAGCTCTGGCTGTCTGGGAGATGTCAGCCAAATCTGCGGTAATACAATTTGGCTACCTAAACCATAGGGCGTTTATTTCCAGAACAACATCTAAAAGAAAACGAATATTAGCTATACATATTAGCTAGTTGTGTATATTCTGTATGTTACGGCAATAAAAGAAGTGGATGAAGAGAAATCTAAATTTGTTTTCTGTGGGTGTTTGTTTTACGGGAATGTGGATCTTTCAGATCAATTTGAGGAGTGCCTATGGTTAGCATTTTCCACATGTTATCGTGTCTTGCAGTGTGGGACCTGGTCTGGTCTTGGTTATGACTTGGTCTCAGTTTAGGTGGTCTTGACTACAACACTGATGAATATTTTTTTTCCAATGTATGGACAGTGAAACCATATCCAAGTTCTACCTGAACAAGGTTGTCTGACATTGGTTCCAGTTGAACTGTGGTACAGTCTGTGTGCAGTCACAAAGTAATCCATGCTCCCACTGGAAGAAATCTAATTTACCCATGTCACTGCATCATCATTAGTGACATTTGTGTAGATGATAAGCAAAAAATGGCTTTCAAGACGGTAGACGATGTCACTCCTTTGCTGACCATGCGGATGGATACAGTCCCATCAGCCATGATCATGTGTTTCCACCCACCCCTACATTGTTCTCCATTTTTATTGCATAGGCCACCCTTGTTTCCAGGCAACAGTGGTAAACAGCTGCACTATGATAGGAAACATATTACGTAAATGTACCACAAATCCGAACAACAGTAAACAAGTGTGAAAACAGAGCAGCCTGGTTACAGCATGTGTGGGCACATTTACATGCACAAACGTGCACGTAGGTAAGCTGCTGAGTGTGTTCCTGCACAAGTCACATCATCTGGATTTGATTTGCGGTCTGAAATGTATAGAAGAATGTGTTTTCTATACATATCAGACCGCAAATAAATAATATCAGACCGCAAAATTAAAAAAACTAATCATATGCCAAACTTTATCTAATTTAATGAAGAAAAATATGTTCATGGAGCATTGCACAAATGTTACTTCGCTATCAAAGAGCCAAAGGAAAGGGAAAGGAATTTTAAGGTGGCAGATTTGTTCATGTCCAGTGGGGAGAAGTGGGCCAGATGTGGTTTTTATGCTGCTGTTGGCTTAGATATGTGTGTGAGAGCCTGAAAGACAGACAGACAGACAGACAAACAGACAGACAGACAGACAGACAGAGAGAGGGGTCAGGGATGGAAAGCAGAAAGAGAAAGTGTGAGGGAGGGAGGTATGTCATGCTTGCCAAACAACTCAGCAAGACTCTGATTTATTTGGCAACTGCTAGATGGTGGTCTGAGTACAAGAGGCCACCTACACCAGTGTCTGACCTCTGACCTGCTCCATCTTCAGAAATGAACTCAGCTGTCCTTTGCTAAATCTACACCCAGACAAGAGGGATTAGCTGTTATTGGGGAGAACACACAGGCAAACATACCCACAAACACACACATGCTTGCATGTAGGCCACGGCAAACACACGTACAGGTGCGTGTTTGTGCGTGTGTGTGTGTGTGTGTGTGTGTGTGTGTGTGTGTGTGGTGTGTGTGCATGTACCCAAACACCCATATGTAAATGCCAGTGGTAGGAGAAGTATCTTAAGTATTTACTTAAGTAAAAGTACTAATACCGCACAGTAAAGAATACTCTGTTACAAGTAAAAGTCCTGTGTTGAAAATGTTACTTAAGTAAAAGTATGTACGTATGACCAGGAAAATGCACTTAAAGTATTAAAAGTTAAAGTACTCCATGCAGAAAAATCCTCCCATTTTAAAAACTGGAAACGGTCTAAACTGTTCTGTCAACTGAGTGTTTAATGGTCTAATCATTACAGCTGGAGTTGTAGGCCGTTATTTTGTTGGGTAGTTTAATGTAATAAAACTACTTAAATGAACTACTTTGTACATGTGTTTTGTGTGCAAACATTTTAATTTGTAAAGTAACTAGTAACCAAAGCTGTCTGATGAATGTATTGGAGTAAAAAGTACAATATTTTTCTCTGAGAAGTAGTGGAGTCGAAGTAGAAAGTGGTATGAAAAGACTCAAGTGAAGTACAAGTACCTCAAACTTGTACTCAAGTACAGTACTTGACTAAATGTACTTTGTTACATTCCACCACTGGTGAATGCAGCACATGGACATCGTCCAAAAGGGTGGAAAAAGATGAAGAAGAGGAGAGGAGGTATCAGTGAGCCAATTTTACGTTTACATTGTTTTTATGGTTTTAAAGCCTCTGTCAACTGTGTTTCTACTCTTAAGTATTTCTCTATAAAAATGAAATAGTCATGTATAAATAAACAAAAGTTTGGAATAAAACATTCATTATAGTCATTATTTATTAGTTAAACTCTTCAAAACTTAATCAGGACTGTGTAGATGTGGTGCTAAACTCTGACTGGTGCATAGAAGCATGTGACATCACCTTTTTACAAATGAGCCCCGCCACTCGGTGAGAAAAGGAAAGACAAAAACAGAAATACAAAAAATCTATTGTGAATATAATTACCAAAACTTTTCAAACTTTTTGCAGAAAATAGCGTATTCTTCTAGGATCCAGTTGCTCGTAGTGAAAAGCTGATTGAGAAAATTCAGATTTTTCAGGGACTTTGAAAGATTAGTTCATCCAAATTACATAAACACAAAAATGTATTGCTTTTATCAACTCAAGTAGTATCTAGCCATGCAGACAGTTTTGGCTTTATTTGGACAAGTTTTGAGACGTCTGTCAATGAGATTCCAATATCCGAACTACTTCACACTCGGAGGGCGTATTGCTGGGTATACCCAGTGCAGTGTCAAATTTGGTGCAATTTGTAAAGGTAATACGTTCAATATTAATCAACTAGGAAAAAAAACCAAGTGACCGTACAATAAAGGTTGAGTTGCTGTGTTTAGCTGTGGGGTCTTGAGGGCTTCACTGCTCCTAGTCAAGCATGTCATCCACCAGCGATTAATAGCCTATTTAGAAATAAATACCTCTGCTACTGTAAGTGTAGTCTCGCTTTGCCAGACCTTCCTCCACAACGCTGCGGAGGAGGTTCTGGCTAATCCACACAAACATTCGGGGATGGGAGAAAAACGTGCTCTGGTTCATCGGCATTTCTTTAAACCAATCACAACGGTGTCTCTTCAAAACAGCCTCGGGAAGGAACTTGTTTTGGTGGAACGTCCATCCATCCATCCATCCATCTTCATCCGCTTATCCGGGGTCGGGTCGCGGGGGTAGCAGCTCCAGCAGGGGACCCCAAACTTCCCTTTCCCGGGCCACATTAACCAGCTCCGACTGGGGGATCCCGAGGCGTTCCCAGGCCAGGTTAGAGATATAATCCCTCCACCTAGTCCTGGGTCTCCCCCGAGGCCTCCTCCCAGCTGGACGTGCCTGGAACACCTCCTAGGGGGAGCGCCCAGGAGCATCCTTACCAGATGCCCGAACCACCTCAACTGGCTCCTTTCGGCGCCAAAGGAGCAGCGGCTCTACTCCGAGCTCCTCACGGATAACTGAGCTTCTTACCCTATCTCTAAGGGAGACGCCAGCTACCCTCCTGAGGAAACCCATTTCGGCCGCTTGTACCCTGGATCTTGTTCTTTCGGTCATGACCCAGCCTTCATGACCCTAGGTGAGGGTAGGAACAAAAACTGACCGATAGATTGAGAGCTTTGCCTTCTGGCTCAGCTCTCTTTTCGTCTCTTTTCGTTGGTGGAACGTGTGTACGTTCAAAAGTTGTTTTAGTCGTGCAACAGAAAACTCAGATTGGACAGATGGTCTAGCTAGCTGTCTGGATTTACCCTGCAGAGATCTGAGGAGCAGTTAACCATAGTCCTCAGAAATCCACCGGAGTTTAGAACGCCAACACAAAGAAAGCCCAAGATCCGGCAGAATTTTTGGCAGAATTTCCGTCAGCAACGGAGCAATCCTGGAAGTGGAACGTCAAGGATATAGACTACTGTAAGTGTATTCCGCCGTGTGTGTTTCTGATGGAAACATGCTGGATATACTAACTTTACAACCAAACTATTCTTCAATGCCGTTAACAAGCACAAGCAGATATCCTACAGGAACATCGTCGCTCTGCCATTGCAGCTCAAATTGCGTAAGTTTGCCAATTAACTTAAAACACTAATAACATTACCGACGACAAATTACCTCAGCTAATTAAATCCACGCTTTAACATTACTTTAGAACCGCGGCGGTTCTGTCAAAGCAAGCAACTCATTTTAATTACGCCTGTTTGGAAATAATATCTCTGCTGAGGAATATTCAGAGCAACAGTAACATGGTTTCTGATAAAGACAAGTTGCAGGTGGCTTTTTTAAAAAGTCACTTTACAATGCTTGCATCTCAAACTAAATCGTATTCATCTCATTCTAATGAGGTGGAGGCTGAAATCTCAAAGTTGTCTGAGACATCTGAGAACCTGGACCAAAGCTCTGCATGGACAGATACCGCCAGAGGCAAGTGAGAAAATATGTACTGTATGTAAAAATGATAATTTGGGTGTAATGACACTTTGATGTGTTTTAGGCCCTGTCCTACTTTTATCTTCCATCCCTCCTTCTCCCCTTTCCCCATACAGATGGTTCTGTGCTGAGACCTTGGACAGACGCACACACTCGTATACACACACTCACACATCCATCTGCTTGCACTTAGACTGTCGTAACTCTCATTCTCTCTCTCTCTCTCACACACACACACACACACACACACACACACACACACACACACACACACTCTTTTCTCTCTCTCTCTCTCTCTCTCTCTCTCTCTCTCCGGCTCTCATCTCTTCCTCCCTTTGTCGTCCCTATTGTTGTTTCCATGCCTTTGAAACTCAAAAATATCCCACCCCGATTGTTTCTTACATTCTGTTACCATGGTGATTGCCGTGTAGAGCAAGCAAAAGCAGTGCGTTTGTGTATGTATGTATGTATAATGTGTGTTTGTCTGCCAGTAGCAGTGCTATCAGCCAAGCACAGAGGCTAAAGCTATTTTCCAAGGAAACAACAACAAGAAGGAGAAACACCCATCATCCCCTTTCTTTAGTTGTCCTTCCCACCTTTTTCTCCTCTTCTAATCTCTCATTCTCCATCTTTTTTTCTGGGCCCCCCTCCAATCTCCTTCATCCCTATCTTTCTCCAACGCCCCATTCCTTTCTATCGCTCTCCATCTCTCTCTCTTTCTCTCACCCTTCCATCTACCAGCCCCTCCCTCTCAGCGCCAGCCTTCAAACGCCCTCCATCGCCCTCGTGCACCCCATGGCAACAACCGAGAGAGAGCGAGGAGGAGAAAGACAGAGGGAGATTGACAGGAGGAGACTCAGAAGGTCTTGTGGGAGTTGTACTGTACAGTATGTGGTAGTGATCAGGCTGTTCTCATGAACCATTCCTACATATACAAACCCGAATTCCAGTGAAATTGGGACGTTATGTTTAACGAAAACAGAATACAATGATTTGCAAATCCTTTTCAACCTATATTCAATTGAATACACTACAAAGACAAGATATTTAATATTCAAACTGATAAACTTTATTGTTTTTTTGCAGATATTCACTCATTTTGAATTTGATGCCTGCAACACTGGGACTCAAAAAACACCTGTTTGGAACATTCCACAAGTGAAAGGTTATTTGTCGTGATTGGGTGTAAAAGGAGCATCCCCAAAAGCAGATGACGAGTTTCACCACTTTGTGAACAACTGCGTGAGCAAATTTAGTTTAAGACCAGCGTTTATCAATGTACAATGGCAAAGAATTTAGAGATTTCATCATCTAAAGTCCATAATATCATCAAAAGATCCAGAGAATCTGGATAATTCTCTGCACGTATATGGCAAGGTTGAAAACCAACATTGAATGCCCGTGACCTTCGATCCCTCAGGCGGCACTGCATTAAAAACTGATATCATTATGTAAAGGATATTACCACGTGGGCTCAGGAACACTTTGGAAAACCATTGTCAGTTAACACAGTTTGTCGCTACATCTACAAGTGCAAGTTAAAACTCTACCATGCAAAGCCAAAGCCATATATCAACAACACCCAACTTCTCTTGACTGACACAACGTAGAAAAGTGGGCTGTGGTCTTACATTACAAATTGTTTTTGGAAATCATGGACGTCATGTCCTCCGGGCCAAAGAGGAAAATGATCATCTAGATTGTTATCAGTGCAAAGTTCAAAAGCCAGCACCTGTGATGGTATGGGGGTGTGTTAGTGCCCATGGCATGGGTAACTTGCACATCTGTGAAGGCACCATTAAAGGACAATTCCAGCGCAAAACGAACCTAGGGGTTATTAACAGATGTGTACCCACTTTGTCGCTCTCTGGGACATGTTTTCATGTTAATCAAATGTGTTTGTAGCTTGAAAGACGCTAGCGCGGACCGCTGATTAGCTTACAACGCTAGTATTCGGGGCACAGGGAAAGTAAAAACAGCGATTTATTTTTACAGGTACAGGTACAGGTTTTGGAGCAACATATGCTGCTAAGTCTTTTTCAGCGACGTCCCTGCTTATTTCAGCAAGACAATGCTAAGCCACATTCTGCACGTGTTACAACAGAGTGGCTTCGTAGTAAAAGAGTTTGGGTACTAGACTGGCCTGCCTGCAGTCCAGGCCTGTCTCCCATTGTTGAGCAACTGAAGTCGTACATCAAGAATTCCACCTACAAAGCTCCATAATTAGTGTCCTCAGTTCACAAACACTTATTGAGTGTTGTTAAAAGGAAAGGTGATGTAACACAGTGGTAAACATGCCCTTGTCCCAGCTTTTTTGGAACGTGTTGCAGGCATCGTTTATCAGTTTGAACATTAAATTTCTTGTCTTTGTAGCGTATTCGATTGAATATAGGTTTAAAAGGATTTGCAAATCATTGTATTCAGTTTTCATTTACATTTTACTAGGGCTGTCAAAATAATGCGTTAATTTCGATTAATTAATCTGAGAAAAAATAACGCGTTAAAAAAATTAACGCAGATTAATCCATTCCATATTGACGTTTGCATACAGACGAAAATCTGGTGCCACTGATATGTCTGCGCTTCTCTCTGATGCTCTGAAACAGACATTACAGGAAACACAAACCCCCCTGCATGTGACGCTAGTTAACACTATACTCAACAGCAGCTAACGTTAGCCTACCGCTAGCTAGTAGCTGGATTAAACACGGTTACAATGCTAACAGCTAACGCTAAACGGTGTAAAGTTTGACTGTGTTTTACTGTAGAGGATTCAACACCGGGATGTAACAATCTGCAGCTGTCGTCGGAGAAACAACACAGACGGTGCGTTCAATGAAACTGGTAAACTACAGCCTCGTGGTGCATTTGAAGTTATTGTAAATGTCCTTTTCCTATCTGATTGTTGTTTTTGTCGTTCAACAGCAATTTACTAGTGAAATAAGTTATTGTTATTGTTATTGTTATACATTATTATTAAATCATTTAATTTTGACCATATGGCCTTAGCAATAAACAAGCCGTTCTTTAATGTCACCGACTGTTGTTTAGTACCCTTTTTTTTTCTTTTCTTTTTTTACTTTCTTAAAAAGTGTCGGTTCAGGCACCGTTAATTATGTATGCGATTCATTTCGATTAATTAATCACAGAGTATGTAATTAATTAGATTACATTTTTTAATCGATTGACAGCCCTACATTTTACATTTTTCAACGTCCCAACTTCATTGGAATGCGGTTTGTAGTTACAAAAAGTAAACCACTTTAATCAAATGTATTCCACATATTTTTTAAGAGAGCTCACAGGGCTTTCAACCCAGGGAGCGGAGTTTGTGTCCAGAGGGTAAACACAATATTTCACAAGACACAAGATTTTCACCAAGGAAACGTGTCAGTGTCCCATGAGTAGGGCTGGTTATCGAACTTTGATCGAGTATTAGTATCGAGTATTGAAAAATGCCTCGTCATTCAATACCAAATTTCAATACCTAAGGAGTAAATCTCATCAGCGTCAGTGAGCCAGTAAACATGCAGCATGCTGGTCTGTCTAAGGTTACACGTCGTGGCGGCACGCAGGAAAAAGGTTTTTAATGTTATAATTTATTTTCTTTGTATCGAAGACACGGTATCAGTGCCGGTATCAGACCACAATCTTTTCTCTAATCTCAACTAGTTGTTTTGGTGCCTAAACTTAACAGTTATTTTCGCATGACGCTCACCTGTAATCGACTAAACTTAACTGAAACACCCGCTCAAAGTCAAATTTTTCGGCTAAACTCAACTAGCAGCGGCCTCTGAAACGACCGTAACCTCACGGTGCTCTGACGCTGGCTCCCAGTAACCTACTGTCAGCTTAATTGACCTGTAAAGTCAGCGAAAACTTAACGGTCGTCACATGACAGGTCAGCGGTCGCCATCATACAAATGGGTGTGCATACGTTTTTGTACAATATCATACGAACCTGTTCATGAGAATGTGTTGCAGGCAGTAATACTGAGTGAATGGCCGAACACACACACACACACACACACACACACACACACACACACACACACACACACACACACACACACACACACCTCCAATTGTTGGCTTTTTCTGTGTGTTTTATTTGTGTATTGGTGTGTTTGTGATGAACAGGGATTCATATTTTATGTTCTGATGACGTCTCGCCTTGAAATATGCGCATGTGTAACTATTTGACAATGCCTTTGCACACATGCCCCTAGTAAATATGTGCACACACTCAGTGATGGATAGATTGATTTCAATTTGTGTGTATTCTTGTGTGTCATCAAATTAGAATCATATCATTCTGCCATATGATGTCCCCTGCTGTTCTGTGCTCATATGCGGCTCTCTCTGTATTTGTGTTTTCTTTTTTAAAGCAATGCAAGAGTTCATTCCCGCTGATCTAGGGAGCAATAGGCTCTTTTAATCTCGGGGTGGTCCCCATGTGCCTCCACAACCCTGGGCTGATCAAGGCCAGAGCATCCGAAAAGGCCTGGTGGGTCTGTTCATTGGACTGAGTCAGCGTGTAGAAAAAAAAGGATCTCAGCAGCCTATTACACTTAGCCAGGGATTACTGAAACCACAGAATGATATTGATTGATATATTTCTTCCTGCTTTCAGTCTGTTAAGTGATAATATACAACCAGAGGGAGTTAAATGGATAACAAAGTGCTGAAACAGTAAGGGAGAGAGAGGCATCTGCCAAAATACAGGATCTGATGTTACTGCCCTATGGTGAAATGCCTACACAGACGCCTGGCTCGGCTCTTAAAGGATCATTCTTTGTTATAACAACGTGGTGGGTCCCATAATAATTTGACAGTTTGAGTAATTATCCCTCCATTAGCCCGTGTCTATACCGCAAGCGTGTCAGACACATTTTTTTACTCACATATTTCACCAATAGATACACTCTCATTTTGATCTATGCAGAAACGTTTATCACGGGCGTGAACACGACCTGAAGCATTTATTTACATCATTTTTTTTGTATTTCTTCGACAATACGGCACGTAACAGTGAGGTTGATGCCCAACACTACAATTAACACTATAAAAAAAGCAATACAATAAAACACTACAATTTACTATCCGCTGCTGTATCTTTTAACAAATGTGCTCTATGTGAGGAGTCCATGATAGATTGTGATCTATCATGGACTCCCAGATATTACAGTGTTGATGTGTGCGGTGAAGCTGATCCAAAACAGTTGCTTTGCAAGCCGTAAAAACCAAAACTAAGAGCTCAAAGACACTAAGGGCCCTATCTTGCACCCTGCGCAGCACAAAGCCCGACGCAAGTGTCTTTGCTAGTATAAGACCGACGCAGTTGTCAATTTCCCGTCCAGCGCCCACGTCGTTTAAATAACAAATGCACCCGCGCCTATCTTTGCGTCCATGGGCGTGGTGGTCTTACAGGGAGGTGTGTTCAGGTGAATTCTTGGCGTATTGCTATCTTGAGGCAGCGGGAAGTGATCGCGCCATTCACCAACAAAAACCTGGTCTAAAGTCAATAATGCAGCATTTCATTGTTATTTTAACAGCGAATTAGTAAAATGCGCCTAGGCTTATGCACAGCGCACACACTATGCTTGTTACACACACAGGGAAGCACAGCAACACACAAACAAATAAAAATATTACGGTGCAAATCCGCCATCATAATAGCAATGCGCCAAGGTCCAAACGCGCCTGGCTTTTAAATGGAATGGGAGATGACACTCTGATTGGTTTATTGCATGTTACGCCCAAAACACACCTATGAATTAATGAAGACACTAAGTACAACCCTTTTGAACCATGCGCACGGACCCTTTTTTCCGCCGTCAAACTAGCAAAAGTGGATTTGGACACGCCCTAAACGCACTTGCGCCAGGCGCTTCATGCCGTTCGCTTAGATCGTTAAAATAGGGCCCTAAAATGCTTTGTAGAGCTGAGGGGAACTGCAGAGTCAGGATTCATCCCTATGGGCGATGTCTTTCGCAATAAACTACACTTTAAGTGTAGCTTTAAAAGAAAAGGCCAGACAGGGTGTGAAACAGAAAATGTGGCCATGCCTGTTTTGTGTACATAGAGAGAGAAAACCAGGTACCAACTGTAGAGGGGTAGAGGGGGATAAAGTAGCTCTGTGTTGTCACTAACAGCCTGCCAGTCACATTTAAGACAGTGGATGGTGAGCGTATTCTGATAAGCTTCTTCCAGGAAGTCTTGTGTTTCCGTGGCTGGTAATTACCTCTCCTGGAGACTGACCAGGGCGAAACATAAATCCTGTGTGGACTGGAGGGATGATGGCTTTAGCTAGTGGCAGATGTGACACACACACACACACACACACACACACACACACACACACACACACACACACACACACACACACACACAAAAAGAGACGCTATTCCTTAATCTACCTAGCAATAAGTTGTGAAACAGGGATTTTAGACAGGAGCTTTCTCCTTAGCTACCTGATAAAGGCCTTTCAGCCAAATAAAGTCTCCAGCCTGAAATATATGTGCCCACAGCAGATGTAATGTATCCTCATTCTTTGCTTCTCTAATACTTGTAGCACTGTGCAACTGTTGGGTCTGATCACCTCTGATACTGCCTCTCTCTCCTCTACCTTCCCAATCCCTTCAAACAAACTTGTGTTAATGAAAATACATTCCTGGGTTTGGCGGATTTAGCAGTTTTCCCTCCCACTCTCATCTCTACTTCTCTGTCCAGGTTTTTTTTTTTTTTTTTTGGAGAGGTGGGGGGGTAGAAAAGTGCTGAAGCTCCAGCAGCACCCATTTTAAGAAGTGCTGACGCCAGAGTGCTGAGCATTTCTGTGTGCATTCAATGAATGAGGAATGCATCTCCAACCGGCTTAAAGAGAGAGGCAGAAAGAGGGGTAGCGAGGGGAGAGGTAGGTAGAAAGGATGGGGGGGAGAGAAAGGTAGAAGTGAAAAAGTAAAAGGAGATAGAGAGTGGTAGATAGAAATACATGAAAGAAAAGAAAGACAATAGGAGGGGAATAAGTAAGGAAGACTCCAAGTCATGCACCAATTGTATGACCAAAAAAGTCATAAAAAAAACATATCCAGGCACTCAAGGTTATTTACAAAATGTAAAAGGTCTTTAATTTATTAGAAGTACACCTTTTAAAATTGTACTTTTAAATGTCTTGCCAACCTTTTTATTTTTTTTTATAACCAACCCTGAGTGCCTGGATATCGTTTTCTATGACTTTTTTGGTCATAACTCTTCCTCCTCTCCGTTAACTTTATTCCCTTCCATGAGCACCGGTGTTTAATAAAGGGTAACAGAAGTGCCCCGTCACTTTTTTTTAGATGCACCATATGTATTGAACCATCACCATCAATGCAGCTCTGCCATGTAAACAGTCATAGAACTCCCCTGTTGTCAACACCAGGGTAACAGCAGACTATTTCCAGACACTGGTCTTGAGCAGATCATAGACCTTCTGATTATTGCACGCATGTGGAGTGGCAGGTAATATTTTTTTGGTCATTGTTATGCACTCCCCCTTGTTTTTCCTCTCCCTCTCGGACCCATCCCAGGGGGGCTAATGATCAGACAATTACGCCGTTGTCAAGCTGTTGTCAAGCAATGTCAAGATGTGCGACGTAGGTGGCATGTCTTCTCAGTATCAGCCAACGTCGTAGTTTTATTTCTGCTTCGCTCCGATCCACTCCTAAAACCCCGACAAAACCAGTTTGTTGGCATGTAAGTGTCGACTTAAAATGACATTTAGGCAAATATGTTGGTCTGGTCTGGACAGTTGGTCTGATTGGTTAGGGAAAATCGAATCCCCCTCCCCGACGGAAATCAGTTAGAGTGGAGGCAATATCAGACAGAAGATAGAAACTGAGTGTAACAAGTTATGCTTTACCCACGTTACTTGACAGCATTATTGTCATTGTTAGCTTAGGTTGGGCGATTGGAAGAATATATTGGCTATATCGGCCTTTGGCTGGGCCCATCGCCGGTTGTCTTTTTTGGGGCATTTTCTGGGTGAGAGTGAGAACTAAAGCCAGCAGTGGAAAACAACAAACCGGTATATTTTCACATACTCTGTTAATTTAGGATTTAATTAGACCAAACCAGAGTTGCTGATTGTTGGAACAGTAGAAAGACTAACCAAGACAGGTTCATGAGTGTTATTTTGTTTCTGTCCAGGTTTGCTGACTTGTGTTTTCCGATAAGTTAACAAGTTAACAAGGCAAACTTAGTCCGGTGAAAGAAACATTTCACACAATTAACCGGAAAGTCCCACACGCAAAAAAAAACATGTCCTAACAAATTACACTTTTAAGAGACTGGTCTCTAGCAACGCATAACACAGCAAACACAGAGATTAAAGGGTTTTACCTTACAACATCCTAAGAACATCCTTTTGGTGATTTCGAGCAACTTTCTAAGGCATCCTAAGATAAAAAATTTGAGGGAAACCTTAGCCTAAGTGGTTTCTTGCAACCAGTCACTAATATCAGGCAAGGTTTTTCCATCAAGGCCAAGAAAAAAATACTCTGAATCCTTTGTGTCAGAATGTTCCGTAGAAAGAAAACGTTTGTAAAAAGTGAATCTCATATTTGGGTGACAGATGGTGACAAAATGGTAGGGGCCGGATCAACCCACAGACATTCCCATACCGCAATATTCCACAGCAGATGATGCCTGACACACACATGTGCTCCATGAGGACAGTGGCTTTGATGGAAAGCATCACCGCCACACAGCCATGATAATTATTTCCTGCACATCCTTATTTACCTTACATGCATATGTGATGCATTTATAATTACTGATATCAAAGACTATGTGTGAACCCTTCCCTAAATATGCTTTAAAACCATGTGAATGCACCTGGTGGTTATTCTGATTTAAATGCAGAAAAATAAAACGTCACATCATCAGCCAACTGGCAACGATAAGCCTTCTGGTCGGGTAATCTGAGGAGTGACAGCAGCTACAGAAATAGTGACACGTCGGGCCAAACCACAGCTCTGTCACAGTCCCTCACCCTCTACAAACTCCACATCCATCCATCCATCCATTCTTCCATGCATGCATCGGCACTTTGACATGTAAAAGTGTAGACCTCCTACACAGCTGTGAGTCGGGGTGGAATCCCTTTCCAAGGATCGTTGGAGGTATGCCTGACAGGCCAGAGGTCTGTCAGCAACCACGCGGATGGCATGAGGATAAGACAGGGGGAGCCTTCATTGCTAAGACAGGACACGCTAATTGAAACAAGTTTCATGAAAAGGGGAATAGAATGTGTAGGTCAATATAAAAAAATCACTTTGAAATGAAAACACGGACATGTACTGAAAAAACATGAGCAGTTGGAGTAAAAAAAAAAGGAAAACAAAATACATGGCTCAAATGAAGAACCACATGCTCATAAGAGGCACTTACAGTACAGACTTCATACATACTAAAAAAACAACTAATGCAAACACAAACTAATGCAAACACAAACTTGATGAGTCCTATGTGGGCTTTGTGATTTAATGAATGGGAAAGGAGAGGACACTGAACATCACTTGGTGTCTCTCACTGTTGACTGGGGTCTATAGTGCCTGCCTAGAAAGTGAAGAGTCCCTCGCTTCTCCAGCTGTCCCTTGTCATCCTGCAGCGTCCTTGCCTCTCCACTTCAGGCAGCTCTGTGCCCCCTGGGAGCCCCGGGCACTGCCAGCTGAGCCACCTTGTCCGACAGCTCTCTCTCCCATGGCTTACCGCCGGCGCCTCGCTTTGTACCCTGGAACAGACAGGAAGAACACATCACCCCTGAAGATAAGCATGGGATCATTTCATCACAGGGAGCACAGGTGACAACGCTGGTTGAAGACAAGTAGATACATATATATTCTATTATTCACAGCGCAGCAAAGGCATCAGATCTCCCCGGCGATCGCTACAGACACTGGTGTCACAGGCGACATCAAAAAGACAAGGGCTTGGTGACAGTCGCCGACTGCGCCGCAGTCGAGGTAATTC
This sequence comes from Sander vitreus, assembly GCF_031162955.1. Taxonomy (NCBI): domain Eukaryota; kingdom Metazoa; phylum Chordata; class Actinopteri; order Perciformes; family Percidae; genus Sander; species Sander vitreus. The sequence goes on from NC_135856.1 coordinate 31,356,603, forward strand.
CCAGGTGCCCCGGCAAGGGTCCCTACTCTGGAGGCACCAGTGGGATCAGGAAAGGTCACCCAGCAACACAGGTCAAAGCTTTGATCCGATCTGAGGGAAACTCCAGCAGGTTTATTTATGAGTGAGGGGTAGAGGGAAATGGTTGGCTGTCATTTTGTAATTCAGAGGCAAAACATGGAGTCAAAGGGAAGCAGGCAGCAGCAGCTCCATCATCATTATTTAATACACAGCTCGCTTTAGATGCTTTGAGACTAAAACACGGCATAGAAACAAAAAAGGACCCATGATTATCGTTATTATTAAACTGCATATTTTATGAGGCCCCTCCTGATTAGAAAGTCAAGTGGCGGTTATGTATTCACGCAGGCAGTGAAAAGGCACTGAGAGAGTGACCCCTGGAGCTTGACCTCGAACGCTTTGAACTTTTTCTCCTCAGTAACCCCCCCCTGTCTATTTCTTTCTCCCTCTCTTTTTGCCTGCACTTGGTCTCCGGGAATGAATGCTTTGGTCCGAGTAGTCCAGCTGCATAAGTAAACCACATTACATTTTAGGAATGTAAATAGCAGAAAGTGCTTTTGTGAAAAATTCATTGGATGCTCCCGGGTGGACCACATAATCATTTAGAGAGCATGTTTAAATACCTCTTACGATTATGGAGGAATGCACAGAATTTCCCCTTTCAATGTCCTAACCGGTCATTTGGTCTAGAGATAGGAGGTCACAAAGACAAGAGTGGGAAACGATAGAAATGTAGCGCGCCATGGCAATGAACCGTAGTGATCTGTTCAAGAGTTCCAACTGCTCTTAGGACCCCATAACAAGAGCCATCGTCTCCTACTGGAGTATCCTTTACATCCACAGAGCGAGTACTCCAGGCTGACACAGCTCCAGACGTGCTATGATATCATTACATTTGAATACAATTCGTCAGGGGTTTTAAGACACAATTTGTCAGGACTGTCAGCAGAATGCAGCGTCATCATTGGCTCCGTCATTGGCTAAACAGACACATTAAGCTTGGAAACATACATGGGTTTGTGCATGTCGAATTCAATTCCCGCCAAGATCACTCTGATAAACGCATGATACGCTGAGCTGTGTATATTTTCGCAAAGATCAAGTGTATACTGCACACCACATCTGCCATATGTGGAAGCATGGCTGAGCTCAGATCGCTGCCATCGCTCATCACGTCCTCCTCTCTGCGAACTTCACACAGACAGGGCTGACTTCCTGTCTGTCTGGAAGATTGCCTGTCTCAGGGGGAAGGGGACATGTCTCTTGAATGACAGGACTGCTGTGTGTGTGTGTGTGTGTGTGTGTGTGTGTGTGTGTCTACCTACGGTAATACAGTATATGCAATGATTCTGCTTTGCCAAATGCAATCAATTTCATTTCAGAAACATCGAGTTCAATCTCTTCTCATGTCCTCAACCATATATCCTGTTGTTATGTAGAATAACAAAGGTACACACTCTGAATCCCTCCCCCATGATCAAATGCAACAACACTGACAACCAAACATCTCCTCGACCAACACACAACATCCCCAAAGGTAGGCTGATATGCTATGAGTAACTACGTGGATAGCTGTGATCTCTTTCTCTGTCAAACATCAGTGTCTTTTCTCAAAGACTAGAGATTGGTGACAAGACACAAAAACGCACTCAAACAATAAACAATGTTATTGAGGGGGGTGATTGAGGAATAATAATTAATGACGAACATGCAGCAGGACAAATATGCTCTCTAAAGACTAGCCTGCTGTCCCCCAAGGGACAGAATGGGGCTTCAATTAATTGACAGGCGGGCATATTAGAATTTCTATCATGGACCTCGGTGGGCTCGTGAGATGCAGGACTACAATGCTTTGAAAACCAGTGTGGTTTCCCCATCAAACACGTCCTCTAGGTCCTTTGATCTGCTGGGTGGTATGTGTCCTTGGAGATACGTGTCTACTTCCTCCAAGCTCTTTGTTGCCAGCACCTCATTTTCCTGAGTTTTAGTGCTGCAGCAACAGCCGGCTCAGCTGCATTCACTCTCAGACAAGAGAAACAGCACATCCATATCACGGGACACCAGGTGATTTTAAACATGCATGACGAATACACCAGCATGTGTGTGTGTGTGTGTGTGTGTGTGTGTGTGTGTGAGTGTGTGTGTGTGTGTGTGTGTGTGTGTGTGTGTGTGTGTGCGCATACTGCAACAGCATGCAGCTCATGAATACAGGTGATATGACCATCTCTGGACTGAACATACAGCTACTTGTATGTATCTTTGGAGGTATAAACAAATGCAAAATCTCCTTTTTAAATAAGCCATGTTCGAATAAAAATGCAGTTTGCAATATTTCCTGCCCAGGTAGCTAGCCTTTTGCTAATAGGCCTAGCACTAACTTAGCCTTGGTTCCAGACCTCTAAATTGCCACCCGAATCTCTGATTTGTTTAGCATTTCATATAGGTTTAATGTTATGCTCACTGACAGCCTCTAAGCCAGTTGCAGAAACAATCAACCAATCAGAGTTTTAAATGCTGGATTATAAATGGGGATGTCATCTGTCTTCATAGCTAGCTAGCTGCCTAGCTACATCCGTGAAAAAACGCAAAAGAAACTTTTCTACAAAAATGGCAACAAAAGTGGACACAGCTGCACAGGTTGCTGTAATTCAACTAACAGACCTAATAACTCTTAAATCAACACATTTATCCGGTCTTTGTCAATGACTTTAACTCCAGCTTTTGTATTGACTAAAAATGAAGTTCATAGGATGGATACGTCACTCACTACTGGTTATTTAGGGCAAAAGAAACAGCAACCCAAAACAAACAGCAATTCAGTCTGATAGGCTACCACTAACGCTGCTCTCAAGAAGCAAGAGCTTCAATACATTGCACAGAGTAAGGCTTATTTTCAAAGGGGCACTCATCTACACATGAAGTTCAGTTTACTCGTCACAAGGAGTAGTACTCAGCTTGTGAAAACATTTGTATAATGTCTTCTGGGGCAGTGGAAGGACCTTTCCAAAATCAGAAAAAATAATCATGGATAGTCTAGTAAAAGACACGATTGAGTTGCACTATAAAAAATGTATTATCCAACGTTTTTGGTGCTTGACTTTAAAATATGTTCTTCTGCTGTTTCACTTCTGACCATTCTTTTTGTTTAAATCTGTCTCTTTTGAATCCCTCAAATGTATAGAGGTGCAATATTAATAATAACTTCATTACTGTACTGGAGTATCTCTGTAATGGATAGTGTAGCTGTGCTTTAGAAGGTGTTGCAGCCAAAGTTGAACTCAATTGAACATTGACCCCAAATATCATGCCATCCATGATGCGCATCCGATGTTATACCAGCATTGGTATGAGGTGAAAGTTATGATGGTGCCAAATTCACTCACAATTTTTGTGGGTATTTGAATTTACAGAGTTGTTTATCCCGCTCTACTAGGGTAAACAAAATCTCAGGAATGGTAAAAACATATATTCCAATGTAATCTGTAGCATAGTTAGCTGCCCTGTAGGATGGATGCCACTTCATCATACACTCTACATTGAGCAACTCACACATAATACGCTTACGTATTTGATGTAAAAGTGATGTTAGGCCTGCTACAATCAACTGTAAAGTAGCCGGAGTGATAGCTTATCGGGGCAAAAGCCAAGCGGCCTCTTGTCTGTGTCAGGAACCCCCCACATGATTACTGACGTCAGCAGGCGTTCTCACCAGCCAGCTCTCCCTTGAACTGCTGGGTCAGTTTCCTGTTAGGTCCTGACACAATATGCATGAATGCTCCATCTCGCAGCGTTGCCTCCCTGTGAAGTGGTGTTCAGGTTACATTCCTCCCAGCTAAAGCCTTTGGCCCTCCCCAGCTACAGCAGATCTGTAAACTGTTTACACTTCACTTCCCACACCTGGAAGAGGGCCAAGGCAAAGCTGGAACCAGGCCCACAAGAAGGAACCAACAGATAGGCCCTTAGATTTCAGCAGGAGAGGAGTGATAGTGTCTTGGGCTGGAGTGGAGTATTGACACACCAACACCACCCCACTCTCCTGTTCTCTCTCCTAAACAGAGCGTAGAAGAGGAAGTTTGAACTGGAAACAGATCCTTGTCTGTGGGCCCACAAAACCAACATGTAGTGTGTTCTTATCCCATAAATATCTCATCAAGTCCTATAAGACATAATGAAACACTCATGCTTACTTTTATATATGTATGTATATATGTACATACATGTGGATGCTTTAAAATAACAAAAGGTAGCATTTTTAAATGGTTATTTTCCTTTCTCGCCTCTCCATGGTTTCTGGAGGTTTCAAGTCAAATGTAAGATTTTTTAAGACTTTTTTAAGACCATTATGAATGGAATTTAAGACCTATATCAAGACATCAAAAAAGGAAAAAGAAAAAAATGTACAAAGGAAATTGAGAATCACAAAAATGACATGCAAAGTTAATTTAAATGTAAGTTAATTAAGTGGCAGAACTGGCTGATGGCTGTCCTTTGCTGGAGACCCTTCACAGCAGTTAGATGTTTCTCACTTTACGCGTGAGACTCCAGCGCCGGTACACCCAACGTTCCCAGTTTAATTGCTTTCCTGCATAAGAAACAGCTGGCTTCAAATACGTTGTTAGCAACTGGCTTTACCCAAGCCTTAAATTCAGTGTTTCAAGCCGAGTATCGCTAAACTTGCACCTACCCATAGCTAAAGAACAAAATCCGTTTTAGGTCAGTGGGTACAATCCGAAAGAGACTGGCGCCAATAACGCGAAAGCTGCAATGTAAGTTGCATATTGGTCTCATTTGTAGTCGTAACACAGCAAAATGATATTTGGACTAGCGAAAGAAAGAACTACACTAAACACCACATTCCAAAGTGCTGAGGTTCCCTACATGTGCGAGAATAGCGCGGACACGCGCTTCACACCGCGAGCGGGTACGCGCGACACACGGCGGAAAAGTTGAGAGAAAGGAAAAAGAGACTGCGCTGTCGCGTTCGTGTGTGCGTGCGTCCTTGAAAACTGTAACACGTATAACTTACGTTGTCAGTTAATTGTAGCATTGACCGGCATGAAATCGGCATATGTCAGACTGACCTGCCGGTCGCCGGTCATGGCCGAGCACGTGAAAACCGGCCAATTCCGGTCACCGGCCGGTCTATCGGTGCATCTCTACTAAAATTTAGATGTTGAAATGACTTCTTAAGACCCCGTGGAAACCCTGCTCTCTTTGTGAATGTGATTAACGTTTAATCACAGTAGTGAGTCCGCCACCGATGCACAGGTGCACCGGCGTACGTCACTGTCCGAGTCCCAGCGAAGATATCTAACTCGTGCTGTAGCCACACACCACTTCTGCCATGTCAGTTTCCAAGTTGACATATATCTTGACATATTCTGCAAGCGTGATGTAAGTCTAAGACAGAGAGAAATCCTCTGTTCCCCTGGTGCTCACAGTAAAGCTCAAAGAACGAGGAAAACAGGCAACTGAAAGAACGAGGGAGGACCCGCTGTATGCTGTGTGCTTTACGATTAAAAACAACAGAATCACTCAGTGTAAAGAAGGGCAAGGGAATTCAGATATACACTGCAGGCAAGCACTTAAATAGAATCTAGATTATGGAAAGATACTGTGCATGGAAAAGTGTGCCATGTGAATACCAATTATTATGTTTGATGATTTTATTTACTATAGAAATTATGGAAGCCAGATATTTGCACTCAACGAAACTGTGGGAGAGGGTGGGCAATTAGAGCGAGACCCACATTTTGTGTTATAGTGTACATTAAAGCTTCCACGTAGAGAAAGTCTTATACAAAAGATGATGTAGCCCTTTACCAGGCAGCGAGGGGAGGGGATACATCCAAATGTAGTGGACTGTCTCAAAGCCATGCTACATAACACCACAGAAAATATGTAAACCACATATAATAATACAAGCCTGACCCAGCATATGAATTGCCACTGTGTCCAATTTGCTGTCTTCTTTATATGTGACAGTGGCAAAGAAAGACATTTTCTAAGACTGGAATTAGGAGAGGATGAGAGAGGGAGACACAGAGCAAGAGAGAGAGAGAGAGAGAGAGAGAAAGAGAGAGAGAGAGAGTAAGCCCATAGCACCAAACTAGCATGTCCTGCAGTGACATGTATATTGAATACCAATCAGAGGCATGGGGCTTGCCAGCCCCTGCGCAGCACTCATTTCCAATGCACACACTGTAGCTCAATCAGAAGGGTGCTGGCGGATAAAAAGGGATCGCTTGCTTGGCTCTCTGAATATTAGCTAATGCCACATTTGCAAGTCTTCAAGAGCAAAGGGAGAGTGGGTGAGTGGGGGGCAAAGAGAGAGATTAGGGAGATATGGAGGGATGGAGAAACAGAGGGATGTGAGAAGGGGAAGATAAAGATAGAAATAGAGTGAGAGCAAGAGAAGGAGGAGAGAAACAAAAAAAACTGTGTTCTGTTCGGGACCGTAGGAAAAAAAAAAAGATTATTTTTTGCAATAAAAAAGAAAAGCTGTGAATGGCTTTGTAGTGCACGAGTGATGGAAGTGATGCCTGGATGGGGATTATGCTCTTTTCATCATAAAGCCCCATCTGGTATACTAGCAAGACCACGTCTGTCCAGGCCCCTCGCCCTTTAAAGTGCCGGCTTGGGTTACACATCAATCCAGTTCAATTGCAGCTGTGCCTGGAAAAATAAGGCAGTGCAATTCTATGTGGCGAAGCACATGCTAACACACACACACACACACACACACACACACACACACACACACACACACACACACACAAAGAAATGCTCATCAATTACAACAAAAATGTGTGTACACATGCAAACAGACAGATGGATGAACAGGGAAGCAGACTGAAGGACAGACAGACAGAGGGATCTCTCTCACACACACACACACACACACACACACACACACACACACACACACACACACACACACACACACACACACACACACAAACCTCTCTTGCCTCCATGTGTAAAGTCCCACAGAAACAATGGTAAAACACAAAAAGGACAGCTCTGTTTTTGAAGCATGCCTATTTCTAACTTGAAAGAGCCAACCATAATTAAAACCAATGGGCAGCAATGCGGTATAAATGAATAGCAGAGCGTTCAACAGACCCCTCCTCATCTTTTAACTAAACCACTGGTCCGGTGTCTGACAGATGTTCCAGCTCTATTTGATGTGTGCATACCCATGTGTGTGCGTACGTCTACGAGTCTGTGTGTCTGCACTGACTGGCAGGACATTATCATTTGTCATTTCCTTCGACTCTTTTTTGTGGAGATCCATCATACATAAACCCATCATGGGCTCAGAGTTTTTATAAGAACCAGATTTGCCTCTACGACAGTGGGCTGCATGTGCAACACATACAGTCACAGATATGAAATACAGTAAGACGTTCTGTACATTTGAGATACTGTGGAGTTACAGTATCCTACTATCAAGGGATCTAATTAAAACACATACACATACAGTATGGTCAGTCTTTTATCATTTGAATATTCTCCAATTCAACTTGCAATGTGCTACATATACGAACAGATTTCTTTCGACTGCTGCTACATTAACCCTTACATGTGTTTTGGGAGTCCAAGAATTGGAATCATTAAAAATTCAAACACTTACAATATTTAAAAAAGAGAATTCAGTGATTAATACAAAGTAGGGAGCTGAAAACTACATTAAAAACCGCTACACATCTCAATTCCGGACAATAACGAAGATGGATTCAAATCACACTACAACACCAAATCCACCAATCTTTTTCACATGCTCATTCCGTAAAGGAGATGAACTGATGGGTCACATTTCTTCTGCAGATGTACAATTACTCTCCTGTTTTTTAGAAGAGACATCTGCCTTTTAGCCACAAATGATATTAGATGTCACACATTAACTCTGAAGGACGTGATTCACTTTCTAAGCTATGCTGGACCTTTAATTCTCCTGTGTAAATTGGCTGAGGAGGACAGCTCTTCATCATTCGACCGTGCCATCCTCACACTGGGCCTCATCGCTGGAAGAAAGGCCCACCATCATTATCTCCTGATCTGCCTATTCCTAGTCGTTCCGAGACCAATAGGAAATGAACAAAGGGGATAATATTACAACTCGATAAAAGATAAATGGAACTCAATTTCACTGGAATTGGAAAAAAGCTTTTGATTCATTTGGAAGAAAAAAAAGATGAAACGATAATTAGACATTTAATTTGATTTGTTTGGCATTAAAGGTAGTTTGGGCTCTCCTTTGACTATTCTGGATGAAGACATTAGTGTAGCTTCTCTTTCAGTCCCTTCAAAATAATGAACAATGGAGAAAAAGAAACAGAGAGAGACTGAGATAGGGAGGGGAGTAACGTTATGACTATTGAAAATTGTGCTGTTAACAAATTGGTGGGTCTCAGCTGTTTTCTGAGACTTCAGCCTCCAGGTGCATTTGTCTGCCTGTTTGTCTGTCTCTTGCTTCATTGTAGTGCACCGTTCAATGCCGGACTTTCAGTTGTATCCTCACAACCCGAATGACAATGCTGCCGGCAAGAGAGAGGTAGTTGACGGGAGAGGAGTGAATAAAAGGGGCCCAAATCACCACTCCCCCTCCTCTCCTGTCAGCCGGTCTGGACAGCCCCAGGGAGATCAAACCTGTTTGCAATCCCGCTCTTTCTCTTCATGTCTGTGTTTACAACCTGACCACATTGCTGCTGTACGCTCTCTCTCAGCTCCGTCTGTGGTCTACGTCTCTCTCTATTAAATCAGATGTAGGAAGGTGGGAAAGAAATGTAGGAATGTATTCATTGTCCTTGGCTGACAGCTTCTGAGAGAGACAGTTTCAAAGTGCTATAGTTTTTTTTTTTTCTGCACTGCATTGACAAGTGATGGGCAATTAATTTGCACCAATCGCTGCCCCCATCTTCACATGGTCATAATAGACATTTCCAGCCTGGGGTCTGAGTGACCGGTGAAGTGTCTGCTGGCTATGTATGACTGTCATCAGATGGTTTGTTCTAGGTCTGGTTCCTTCTTGGGAGGAATGCAGGCTAAATGTTAGGAAGGACATTTTCCTCGGGAGCAGTCTGGGGGCCTTGTTACTTTTTTGTCCATGCTCGGGTTCTTTTCAAATTCAGTAATTTGCGGAAGGGGACCCCAGCCATAGATCACAGGATCTGGATCTGTGGGGTTGGTGGGCAGGGGGAAACAGCCTTTGGGGTGCAACCCTGGAACGTCTTCAATGAAAACCGCGTGGCTTTTAATGGACAACCTCTGGGTGGTCCAATCAACCTCAGGATGACATTTAGTGACACATGTGTCTCTGGCGATTGATTGCAGCCCACGAAACATCAGCCTATTATCCCTCTTTTAAATTGTGATTTATTTGGACGACAGCAGTAGTTGATTACATGATGCCATGAATGAATTCCAAGCAGGTTGTGTTGGGTTTCCCAAGGGCCTTTGTGGCTTCTTTGACATCTTCATCCAGCCAGTTTTTACGGCATTTAGGCTCTATGGGGAAAAGGAACTTGTAAATACATAAACAAGAATCTAATAAACACTGATGCCATTTGAAAGAAAGGAATAATCCTACATGTAAGCATGACTTCTTTTCCTTACAACACATCATTCACCAAAGCCTCAAGTTCAGAAAGTAAACAGGACGGTGCAGAGTTCACCACATCTGACCCCAGTCACCAACATGTTACTAATCTGCATCACAAGAACAGCAATCATCTCACTTCAGCGGTTTTCCTGCTTCAAACCCTCTCGCTCTGCAACAATCTGACATCATCGTCCGCAGACTCTCCAGAACATTTGTGGTGTGGGATTTTAAAGCAATGGGAAAACCCCTTCCCTCCGACTCGGAAGTGACCGTGAATAAGCAACTTTTCACTGGGTTAGCTTGGTTTTACATGTAAAAGACAAAATGATATCCACGCCCATTGAAATGCTCAAATACATGAAGTGAGCCTCTTTATGGGAGACAAACAGTAGATAGTAGGCCCTAAATACAGAGATAATCCATATACAGTCCAATAAAACAATAAAAACAATACTGTCAAAATGTGGTAAACAAGTCTATGATTTTAAAAAACTCTCTGATTTAATTCCCAAAGTTAATATGAGCAGATGATCCCACTATGGCTGCCATTAGCTTGAATTGTATTTGACTTGGGGTTGCATGAAGGTTGAACAAGTAAAGCATGTTTTCTCTGTGCTCTGGGCAGTGCTGATTGCCATCGCAAAGAACATAATGGTCGAGCAATCAGCTTGCAGGGATGAGCTGCTGCAGGCATCTTTGCCTAAATCCAGTTTCCCGTTATTAAGCTGAAAGATACAGTATCTGCTCAGGCCAAATGGCCTGGATATCCCATATCAAACTGGCTGCCCATGTCATAGAATTATTTCATGTGAGGTGAGAGAATGTTCACTTGATTGGGTTGGATTAAAAATGCTGAGTTGGTAGAAAAGTGACAGCCGGCCTCTGTCTTACTGTAGGCTTGGTATCATTGTGACTGGAGCCAACTTTCAGACTCCACAACTCTGAATTCACTGGTTTACCTTCAATATGGAATCAGAAATGGAGGCTTTTGCCACGTTATGCTGAAAACAGGACTGACTGACTATTACCATGTAACATGGCCTGCTATGATCCCATAAAATACTTCCCAACTATGCGTCTCATGCTTTATCCCATTGGTAGTGGCTGACATTTCCATACACAACACCCAACATAAACATAAAACATTATCAGTTGTGCTCACTGTCAGTGAGGCCCACACTCACCACAAAGGTAAATTTCTCTGGATCGTATGAAATCAATCCTCTGTGATCTCAATGATCCAAACACAGATAAATAAACAGGTAAGAGACTACAACATAGACAATATTTTTCAGCATGGAATATAGTTTTCACATGCAAATGCAACTCGTCTTAAAAATATGGTTTAGACCAACACAATAACCCCAAAGCCATCCCGCTGGGCTGATCATCTCACTGTGGAGCCGTCATTTGCAAAAATGTCCAACTAAAGAGAAAAACATGCTGATATCCAGCCAGGAGCTAATAAAGGTGCTTTTGCTATGCTGACAACCTACATTTGATTCCCAAGTTTGAAGAGTCAAACACAACCCCTATTGGGGGTCAGTCTGTCGAATGGCGTCCCACAGAGACCCCATGATAGACGGACTGGAGCTGAGCGAGCAAGGGAGGGGTAAGAAGAGGTTTGGTGCACAAATGAACTGCTAAAAGAAATCACTGCAAATCATAATCATCCTATGAACAGGCCCATATTGGAGAAAAAAAAAAAGGAAAAATAATTGTAGACAGCTACAATTCGATGAGTTGAAATAATAAGCTTAAGAGGGCGATGACCATAACGGCTACCTGCAGTGCCTGGAATAAAACAGAGTGCGCCCCCACCAAGCCCTCCATCTTTCATTGAGCTACAAACAGCCTCAGCTTCTCCCTTGGTCAGCCGGCAGCAAAATGAAAAGAAAAATCCTCCCCTGGGTTTGAAATAAAAGGCCTGAATCAAACTAACACCAGGAGAGTTTTTCCTTCACTTTGCTACCTGCAGTTTCTGCATATTAGCCTCTCCACATCCTGCAGTGAAATGAATACTAAATTACATTAAAGTTAATGCTACATGACATTTCCCCTCCTTTCACATCATTTCCCTTGCTTTTTGTTGTGGTTCTTGTGGATGTTGCACGTTTAAAAACCACCTGCAGGAGTGATTTGCCAAAATTGGTAAGGAGCACCTGAAGCTGTCCGATAACTACAACCAACATCCCAAAACAGCTATTAGCCATATAAATGGCAATGTTCAATAATTGCATGCCGACAGTGAAAGTAAACAATGCATTACTACTTTGTATTGATAGCAGCAAAGAATCGCGGCTCTACCAGCTTCAAGCATGATGGAGACCCCCTACCTGGTAGCCCCTGTATCCACGACCCCCGCTGTTTGAGTATTGTCGAACCATGGCAGTCCATTGACAGCCTCCCCCGGATTGCCAATTTCCCGTTGGTGGTCCAGGGTTTCGCCTGTCCTTCCTCAGCATTGTGCAACTGGAATAGGTGCGTCCTCCCCTGTTCACGCTGCGGTTGTAGCTCCATGATCTGATTGGACAACGCTGAGCGAGAATTCATCAGGAGAACATCACTGTCGTCATGACAACTTGCCAATATCCCAACAGGGGTGTGTTTGTGGAAGGGTGGGGTTGCGGGGAGGTTGCTTTTTTGCCTCCGACTGGAACACGACCACGATTCATTTTAAATCTTCGATACTTCACTGCTTGCTTCCCCCTTGCCAGTCCTAGCGGGCTAAGCTAATCAGTCCAGTTTGAGATCTCGGAGAATGTGTTGGCCACTCCGCCACAATCTGTGTGTGTACAACCAGCTGTCCCGTCAGGGTTTCTCAGCCCAATGTCTCGCACCACAGGATGCCAAATCAGCTTAAAACGATGGCCATAATCACTATTCCGTCACATTGAGATTCAGTATGCCGAAAGCAAATACAAAGACGGACTTCTAACTCCAACAAAACAAAGTTTGCTCTTCAAATGTCTTAAGCCAATATAACCATGTTCCACAATAAAAAAATGTACAAAGGGGACTGCAGTTTGTTTGAAACCATGGCAACTTGACAGAAACTTTTGAGAAAGACAGTTTACTTTGTACCCTCAAATGGCCTTTGTCGTTGTACCTCAACACATCTCGCTCACATCCTTCCCATGAAAATCTGAAGACAACTTATGCAAGACTTAGAAGACTTTTGTACCAGTTTATCGTTCTGCTAACTCAGCATACAGTTTAATTCAAAGAGAGAAAACCAAATCCCACAGAATCAGGCTTGAACAGAGCAAAAGACATCAACAAAAGGCGGAAAGAAGAGAGTAAAGAGGGGGAAAGTGAGAGGAAAGTAAAAGCAAGGCATTATCTTGTTGTCAGCCATGCTATCAGCGGCACAAACAGATGAATGTTCGCCGGGTGAGACACCTGCTGTGCTGCTAGCCTGCTAGCCGGCGATTAGCACCGAGCAGGCGGCTGGTTCCCAGGATTCTTTCCCAGTTACCTCCTGCCGAGCTGGGGACGTTGACCTTGGCCGCTGCTGGAGCTCTCCTCCCCTGCTAGGAGTGAATGGCGGGCTGGGACGGAGGGCCCTAGCCTCCACACTCCTTTGATTGCTAATCCCCCAAACATTGTGCACAACCCGGCACCCTACCTGGCCTTCCAGCCGGAGGCAGCTTGGTGGTGGCCATTGAAAGCAGGTGATGAATGGGGTATAGCTGCTGGAAGCCAGACTCCCTGGGTAGCAGATGAGCTCTGCAAGCCCACAAAGCTGCTTAAAAACAGTCCAGTGCGGTTTTCATCTGTTTTGGTGGATTTCAGAAGAAAAAAGGATGCCCCCGCTTAGTCCTTGTTATTTTAAGTTTTAATGAGTGGACGGCATTTTCCAAAAATAGCCATATTAAATGAATCGTAGGTTTTCACAAAACGTAAACATCTCCCACAAGGAGAGAGACTGTGCTATGAGATATCAACAGATTCACGTACAAAACTATTACATTGAAGCATGAGTATGGACACAGAACAGCTGACAACTGAAAAAAAGAACGTAGTACTGTTGCTAACCAGAGGAGCAGGCAAACATGTATCTAGCGTGGTTTGGGACCTCTTAAAGTGATAGCATCCTTTGTTTCTGACCACCACCCAGCGTGGGTTAGAGCTCGAGTGTATACCCGTGTCAACGTGATAGTGTGTCAGTCCTATTAGCCTTTTATTCTGTGTGAAAAAGTCACTGACAGTGCTTTGGCCATTGCGATGTTGACTATTGCAGGATGTAATCTATGGAAATTCCAAATGACATTCATGAAAAAGCAATTTCCCATGAAAAATTTCAAAATATTCCTCAGGAAAGACTGACAAGCTAGTCTCAAAAGCTAAAAATTGTGTAGAATTCACCATGACAAACCAAAACAATGACACTTTTCACAGGGCAATGGCGGTAACACTCGATTCTGCCAATTCAAACTTTCGCCCACAGTGACATGGAATCCCAAATCGTTCACAAATACATTTTGAAGGCGGCGGCGGCAAAAAAGAAAAGAGAAAAACGAATAAGAGCGATGACATGGAGTGAAAAAATCAAAACACAAACCTTCTCATTGTAACGTCAGCAGCATGTTCAGGAGAGACTGCTGGATGCCAGACTCTTAAGGGAACCGGAGCTGAATTCAATGCCTCTTGTCAGGGAAGCTTGATGTGATTATCGCCCCCTGCTAGGGCTGGGATAGTGAAGTTGTCTGGCGCTAGCAAGGACGCTCAAACAGCACTGCGGGATGCCCTCTCGCTATCCCCACTCCGGGAACATCGCTCTGGACGCAACAGGGGGTGGGAGGCATCCACCATCTTCACTAAAGAGCCTGTGTGTACATGTGGCTGTGTGTGTGCATGTGCGCATGTGTGAATTTACATTGTGTTGATATTATTGCTGTGCAGTTTCTCACTGTTTTTACTGCTGATGCTATAGAGGCAAATCGGGGGGTGTTAAGACAAGACGGGCCCCTTTACTGCCCCCCAAAAACTTGTGTTCAAGGCCAAGGTGATGCTCACTGGCCACTTATGGGCTTATAACTTTTTAATGCATTACGCCTCAGTGTGTGAAACAATTTCAAGGTAGTCCCTAGCGTGTGCACACATTTGTGTTTGCCTGTGAGTGAATAAAAATCATTGTTTGGTCCGCCTAAGGAATATCCCCCTCCCCCCTACTCCCCACTGAGGAGTCCGTCGCTCCCAGCTAGTATCGACAGACCCTCTGCTGACTATTGATCTATGAATTTGTACAATATGATAATAACAAAATGTCTTTTTCAGTAGTGGGATTGTGATGTGTCTGTTTAATTTTTTTCATCTTGTGTGTGTGTGTATGTGTGTGTGTGTGTGTGTGTGTGTGTGTCTTTTTAGATGTTCGTGCAACAGCAGTCAAATACAACTGAGAGTGCAACTAAACAGCGATTTTGCACTGAAGACTTGAGTCTTTTCCATACGCTGTCGTTTTTCTTGTACTGCTACATATACATATTCACCACTCTTGGCTTAAAGCTATAAAATAATTAACATTTGACTTAAAAAATGATGAGTGCCAAATGTAAACAATGCATAAATAAAACAGAGTAATAATATATTACAGCTGCTGATAATGAATCTCTATCCTAAGAACATGGGTATGCATGCAGAAAGGAAGACATCTGGCATAAAAAGATCATATCTCAAAAACAGTGCAGTATGTGACACAGTGACATACATATCTGACTGCTTATGCATTCCTATGTGCTTTGACCACCCAGGCATGATATCAAGACAGCAGTGCCTTTTGGGTTATCAGGGCATTACTGCAAATTTTCTCCACATTGTACCTCACAGCCACTTTGCTTTCTGCGCTGTCCCCCTGGAGGCATAGGGGGCAAAAACAAGACTTCAAAGCAACTCCAAAATAGTCCTGACACAAACTCATTTCCTCATGTTACATGAAGGGGACTGGCAGGCTCGCTAGACTGCTCAGACTCTGGTATGTCTCAGCCTCCTACTCCGCGCTACCTCATAACAAGCGGTGGTGACGGGATGCCATTTTGACAGAGCGATTATGGACAGTCTGACATAGACTTAAAAGGAGCCAGATGGGGGGAGAATTTACAAGGGCCTATCTGTGGGTCACGCTGGGCTCAGATGAGATGAGGAAATGGGAGCTCATTTAAGGGGATGCTATTAGCAGTGAAGGACCACAAATGACTGCAGCTTGGAACTATATTAAGATGAAGCAGGGAAGGGCGGGATAGCCTGCACATTCAGCTGTTAAAACTTATTCTTGATGTTTGGACCACAAACCATGCTAGGCTCAGAGGGAGTAGTGTTTGTACTTAAAACATAGGTTAAAGGGCCTTTTCACTTACATTGAGTGGGATCCAACAGTGCAGATAGTTTTGGTTTGATGGATTCAGGTTTTGAGATATCTGCTTGTAAAAGTTCCGCTGCTACACCAATATAACTGTCCTTCCAGAAAAATGCAGAGTTCTTTTGTGATTGTTTCGGGCAAAAATCCTTGATTATGCGGCACGTTTGCTTGAAAAATGCGATGGAATATGCGGGATATTTATGCAATTTTATGCGATGAAATTGCGGGAACTTGCAAAAACTGCGGTTTCATCATGGCTTCATGGTTTGCAGCTTTTCGATGATGTTCACGTTACGTAATAACGTTCCCATGGCAACAGGGGAAAATGGCTGCTCTTGTGTGAAGTAAACGCAACATTTTTCAACTTTCTGCTAAGATATATGTGACTTTTTTGCAACGATAATTCAGGGATTATGAAATCATGCAAGCCTGCATGTTTTGCGCGGAAATCGGCAATTTATGCGGTGAAAGTGCGACTTTGGCCGATTAGGCATTGCATTATGCGATCGCATAATCGCATTTTTCTGGAGGGACTGATATACTGGACTTGAATGTATATGCATTTGTGCCTAACAGGAAGTAGTTCCTGTAAAATCTGTTGTCTGCTAGGTTTGCAGATTATCCGCAACAACCGGGAACTTTTGTTATTTTGTTTTGAGCAGCACAAAAAGACATTTGACTTCACTCACTCCTAATCAATGGTCTACTCTATAAGTCCCGCCCATTTCCTTTGTTCTGGCTGGCAGCAGCATGAAGCAGCATGTGAGGGCTCTCTGTCCCTGTGGCAGATACAAACCTATGGTCGTGCATGATTTAAAAAAAAAAAAACATAAATGTCAAGCCTCATTATCACCTATCGCTCTAAATGTGTGCATATAGTGACAATAAATGGCTCAAAGAAAAACATCAGTTGTCCCTCCTACGTTCCTATATGATGTACCATGGTGATGCTGGAGCTCCTGTGAACCAATCCTTGAGATACATTCTACAGTATTGTATGGAGCCCCTGAAGTACTGAAGAAATCAGCCCCAGATTCTTTTCATTTACAAACCTGTAATTTTCAGCCCCAACTGACTCTGGCTTAAGTGACATCACTTGAGGCAATTTCTCAGAGTTCATGCAGCTCCCTCCGGAGCCTCAGAAGGCTTTGTAAAACTTCTTGCACATATGCGGTAGTACTTCCCAAGACCAAACAGACTTTGATGTGTGAAATCGGTAGTTCCCCTTTAACATATTTTTGACAGTTATCGTGATACTATCAGATTTTGGAGCGCTCTCATTACCTCGGCAGATAAAACAAAAACGATCTCCATGGCTACCATACCAACAAGGTAAACAACATGAAACAATGAAGTTTGTACAAAAAGTGCCAATGTGAAATGTAAGGTCCACATGTTCTCACTTGTGAACCTTGTAAAAGCCACATGATTAATACTAATTTAAATAATAAAAAAATGTAAATCATAGATTCTCAAAGAGCTTCCGGGGGTGTGGGGGGGAACTACTCTCTACCACCACCAATATGTAGTACCCACCTGGGTGATGCCAAACGCTCACCACACATCAGCTTGGTAGAGGGAAGGGAACATGTTTTTAGTGGAGAAACTAAAATCTGGAGCACTCGGCAAAAAACCCATGCAGACCTGGGGAGAACATGCAAACTCCACACAGAAAGGCCCGGGACAACCAGGGTTCGAATCTCAGTACTTTATTGCTGTGAGGCCACAGTACCAACCATTGCACCACCGTGCTACTGATCCTGTATATGAAGTCAGCAGCTGTAATGCTGCTCCACATGGATAGATTTTACACGAGAAATTGTTATCTTCACATATGATTTCTTACATTTCACATGTGAACTATCTAAAAACTATAAATGTGCCTACATCATGTGAGTTAATGTCCAGTATCCATAGGAACTACCTCCCTAATTCCACTTTCTGTCCAATGCAAATCATATAGCCTTTATATAGCCTATATCATATCATATCATATCATATCATATAGCCTGACCAAATATAAAGATGGACGACATGACAGCTCCCGAAACGTATAGGTCATTAACACCGTCCCCTCCATGTTAGCGGATGGGACATGGGCCAAACTAAAAATTCAAAGTACATGTGAAAATATTTTTTCACAAAGATAGTTTGTCATTTTAGGTAGGTTTGATTATGATGATGTATTTTCAAATGTAAATTTTTCTGATAAATCACAAATAATGCAATTACAAGGGGGTGAAACGTCATGATTGACAGACGTGATTGAGTCGGAAGGGGGGTGTATGGGCAGGACGTTGATACCGAGGCTCCAAAGCCTAATTACTAATGTGCAGACTCTACCGTGATTTATGAGTCTGCGTTAAATCTACGCATCGCTACGTACGTAGGTACGTGGAGACACGAACCTACGCCGTAGCCTGACGTGCACCTCTCGAAAAATGTAACTACACGTCGCCATGGCTTGGTAGCGTTGCATTTCCCCCCTACTCGTTTCTGGGTTCTTGTTCTCTATAAACAACATGAAATCAAGGCGAGGGTTAACTTTTCCTGCTACAGATTTCCCACCGTGGACAGAAGCACAAGGGAGACACTTTGTTTCTCTGTGGAGTCTCAGCAGAACCATAAATAAATTCTGGCTCCAATGACGTCACCAGCGCAAGATGGCAGCGATCTGATATATTGGCTTAATTTTTGTAGGAGACGTGTCATCCATCTTACTATTATACGGTCTATGGTGACAATGCACATGCCCTTAATGTAACAGTAAGTCCGATTTTCATGCAAGAGATCGGAGTTTGCGCCCCGTCACAAATGTTCAAGTTATTAACCTTAACCAAGTGTTTTAACTCAAACCATGGTTTGTTTGGCATATATGTTTCCCTAACCTAAATTATGCCGTAGTTGCCATTCACATACACCGTGTAAAGCACAAATTTAGTTTGTGTGTGTGTGTGTGTGTGTGTGTGTGTGTGTGTGTGTGTGTGTGCACATGGCCCAAAGAGCTGCACAGATTTCCATGGCCCTTGGCTGAAATTCAATCACAAATTTGACACACTTATGACTAAGAAATTATAAACTGGCTTCAGATCTGAAGTATAATTTGGACGGAGACTACCCTCCCTGGACCTCCTTCCTATCAAAGGGACTTCATTTAAAAGTTTCTAAATGATTTTCCTCTTATTCGTTGTATTCACCTGGTTCTGTGCAGTGGCAGCAGGCTCTTGGTGGGTGCAGTGAGGGATATTAATAATATTCTGTCAGACGGTCTGTATTTGATGGTTAGGAAGGAATCTACAGATGCTACAACAGCACTATTTGGCCAACAGGTATGGAGCTGTTGCCAGGGACTCCCTCCATGATGATTGGTGAATGTGCGAGTGGGGGCTGCTGCATTGTGTACATGTCTAACCACACAGGCTCTGAGATAACGCTTCGGATAGGATTTTAATAAGGACTTCTTCCTTCAAAAGAAACCATTTACCCCCAAACAATAGAGCTGCTTTCTGCATATATTACATACCTGCACGACATATTTCAATCACAGAGCGAAATGAGCTAAGATTATTAATCAAGATTAGGTGATACTAATATCCGATAAGTCCAGGATGTAATATAGCTCATGTAATGAAAGTAGGAATGAACCTGGGCAAACGCATACAATAATAATTGGTACAAGCGCTCAATCTGCTCAGAAAATTGATACCGTCACTAACTGTCATTAGCATCAGCACCACCTCCACACACCCAGATCTATGCATATATATGCCTGAGATAGATGGAGAGAGAAAAAAAATGCATTAACAGATTTATGATTCATAAAGCAAGAGTTCAGGAATAAATGAACGTGGAAAAAAAAAATAGATCTATCTCGCAAATTGCAGCCCGTGCAGAACTGAGAATCTCCACATCAGTCTGCACTAAATATAGATTCTATGAAAGCTATTGACTTTTTTATTGCTTGAGGATACATTGATTTTTCTCTTTGATTGTGTTTTCCACAGACGCAGGAAGAGGAAGAGCGGCTTCAAACTGATGCGCGGATAGCACAGACGGTTTTTTCCACAAAGAAAAAGGATCCAAAAACAGATACCTGGCAGGACAGAGCATGGGAGGATACGCGGTGCAAAAGCTGCAGAGTTAAGAGTTAGAGGAGTGACACAAACCTGTTGAGCGACTCTTCCTCCCTCCTGCTCAGCTGCTGGGAGGAGGACACTTGTTTCTCGCGCAGAGGGGTTTTGATCTTTTTGCATCGGCATCCGCTTCCTCTATCTACAAAGGCCATGAAAGAGAATGAGTAATTTATCTATCTGTGTGTGCGTGTGTGTGTGTGTGTGTGTGTGTGTGTGTGTGTGTGTGTGTGTGTGTGTGTGTGTGTGTGTGTGTGTGTTAGGCCTGACCTATTTCTGCTGCACTGACATGAGTTTGGCATTTCAGCCTCACAAGTATAACTGCCGACACAGGCGTACAGTTGCACAAGGAGCTTGTTGAAAAAGCTCATGTTACTCTGTCACTAGTAGTATAGTAGTACTATCTGAAAACACTAAATATTTGAGTTAGTGTGCATGCATTCTAGTCAGGCCTGCTTCTCTAGCTGTCCACAGTTCTGTCACACACAAACATGAGAAGTGTGATTATCGCTGTAATTACTGTATTTGTGGTATAATTTATTAGTATCATTCAGCATGAGGTCCATTATACCATTCTCATTTATGTATTTCTATCATTTTCATATTTTCAGTTTTCACAACTCAAGAGAAAAGACAATGTACATTAAGAAAAAAAACAAAAGATAGTAAAGACACCTACAACATTAGTACAGGAGGGTTGATTGTCTCAAAAAAGATTCATAAATAAAAGATGACTGTGAATTGGTACAAAGATTTCAAAACGGGTTCCAGTTTCCTCTAAATAGTCAAGGAAAAGGCCCCCAAACATCCAAAGCGTTTTCTGTGTTTTAGATACAACTGAGCTTTTACATTTGAAGGATCTCTGTAGCAACATTAAACCTCCTTTATTTATTTTTGTTTTAAATATGGAGAATCTGATGATTTCCAGTCTAGGAGTTAAAAGTTTGACTGTGACTTTGTCCAACATTAATGGTTGTTGGTGGCTATACTGTATGAAACAACCTTTGTCATGTAAGAATAGGCAGAGAGTGTGAAGTATGATTGTTTGTTTGATATTTTCCCACTGCTGTGTATGTAAAACTCATAATAATGGCACAATCAACCTTTGTTTTCTTCTTTTCTTTTTTTACTGATCTCACTAAAACCCAATATGTAGAAAAGTATTGACGTAGTAACTCTTCAGTTTGCCACAAACTGGACTTATTGCACATTCAATGATGGGGACAAAGTGCAGAAATGAACATAAAACATATTATTATACTTATACCAAATAAGGAAATGTTTCATGTTTTATGGGCCATGCATTTAGAAACAGTATGTTATCCTACAGCAGTGGTCTTCAACGTTTTTTTAAGCCAAGGACACTTAATTGAAAGAGAGACAGATCAGGGGCCCCCAACTACATATGTTGTATAAAAATAAGTTGCAAATTAATCTGAGCCTACAATAACGTGTAGGGCAGCCTAAAGCCTTTATACATACCTTTTGAGTGCATAGAATGCTAAGCTATTAAAATAATAATTGTTGGCATGCTTTTATAAATCATGTTTTAATGTTAAACATACATGTGGCACAGTGAATCCTGCCTACCTTAGAGACTGCTGTACCTAATAGGCCAGTAAACCTATCATCAGTTGGGGGGGGATTCACAAATAGGCTGATTTATGTTTGCTAATACCATGTTGGATACATTTTCTTGGAAACTTTAAAAAAAATGTACAATAATTTGGTGGCCTCCCTGCAGTAACTCTGACGACCCCCTGTTGAAGATATCTGTCCTACAGTACATAGTGGCTTTATGTATGTTTGGGCTAAATAAGACCCCAGAGAGGTATAAACTTGTAATACCTAAATAAACTAATACAAAACTCCAATAACAGAAATAACTAGACTCTTTGAGGTTTGGGAGACATTTGAAACATGTCATCAATGTATATTTGCAACTCAATAACAACGTTTTTTTCATCAGGGTTACCTTAGTAAACCATCCGAATACTTTCAGCCAATTATCACAGAACAAGGACAGGACAACACCAAATTAAATGAGTTATGCAGCACCTCCACTGCATGGTACGGCACGCCTCTACTCAACTCTACTCAATCTTTGATAGTTTTCCATTAGCAAAAGTTGTATATAGTACCTGGTGTATATATATATTTTTTGGTGCCACCTTGATTCAGGTTCCAAGCGAGCTGAGCTGAAACTAGGTGGAGTAAAAACACGTCAGACATGACTGATGTCTCTCCTAGCTTATGTTTAGTTAGTTTAGGTTAAATAAACTACTTTTTGATTAACATATATGCGTGTGAACTCCCTTTTTGTTGCCAACTGATTGGTCAGAGAGAACAGTCACTAGCGCCACACGGGACACCTGCACAAACCCGACATTTTTAAATAGCCATGCAACTGTCAATAGCAGCTGCAATTTTTTTTATTCACTGTCCCCAGATTTTGAAAAATGGCAGCCCGCAAAAGTACACCTTATGCTACGCCGTAATCAGGGTTGGGTAGTAACGGATTACATGTAATCTGGATTACGTAAAGTAACTATAATCAGCCCAGATTACAATAAAAAAATGTGTAATCAGATTACAGTTACATTGTTGAGGATTACCTGATTACATTTTATCATGCAAACAATGCAACTTTTTTATGATAGCCTGTTTTAATTTGACCAGCAGTTCATTTGTTTGTCCACTAGATGTCACTATCATCCAATTGCCTGTGTAGTTTCTTAACAAGAAAAAGGTTCAAATCAAAACTCAAGATGGAGGAGCCATCGACATCGAAATACAGACCCGGTGTCACTACCCAATATGAGTCGAGTGCAGATGTGAGTTGCGCATATAGCAAGTAGCCTACAAGAACCTGCTAACGAGAGACTTCTGTAATGTCAATACAATAGAAATGGACCTACATAACGAAGTTCGTTCACTGCTGGCTACAAGTTGGCAATCAAACACAACAAAGGCTGTCACTTGAATGGTGTTTTGAGCTCATCAGCTCATCAGAATCATAGATAGCTAAAACGTTTTTGAAATTATTTCCATCTTCTGTTATTGTTTGTATTGAGAAAAGTTTATTTTGTGGATTTCACAAATTTCAGTATGACACGTTATGCCGTAAATCTGAGCATGCGCAACTCACACTCGACTCACATCGGGTAGTGACACCCGTTTCAGTTGGGAAAAATGCATTTACTAGTTGGCAATATCACCACAACTTCGATTTAAAGACAGTGGAAAATAATAATGTGTATGTTGTGTGTAAGTTGTGCAAACCAAAAGTGCAAGTATTGTCAACGGCGCTAACATCTACTTCAAATCTGGAGGTAAGTTGAACATTAACATTACAGGAACATGCTCGGCATCGTTTAAACATTGCTAGCTATAATAACGTTTTTAGTTAGTTCACACAGGAATGCTTTAATGAGAGCAAAAAAGATTTCTTAGATGTAATGAAATAATAAAGAGAAAAATAAAATAAGAATTCGTTGATCAGTTCTATGGCGGTGTCTTTTACTTAAGGTGCATATTTATTCAAGTGATCTAAGAGTAATCCTAAAGTAATCAGATTATGTTACATGTTTTGGGTAATCCAACTGATTACATTATTGATTACAAAAAAGCCATGTAATTTGTAGTCAGTAATGGATTATATTTCAAAGTAATCTGACCCAACCCTGGCCGTAATGGTACTAATGGGCAGAAATTACCGTAACTCATGATTTTGCCCTCTCATGGTACGTGTCCATATAGGTGTTGTTTTTAAGTTGGAGATCGCCCCGCTTCCCAGAATTGCACACTAGTGGGCTTGTCACCAGCAGCTATTAGTTTCTCTTCACTGACCACTGACAACCAAAAAAAACAGGCTCCATCCTCGTGCAACCGCAATGTCTGCAGCTGATTGGACGAACGCGTCACGTGGGGCTGTCTGCTCTCACATTTAAAAATGGACCATACCGGCGGCTCGTTTGGAATACGATCTCTTATTTTGGGAAAACAGTTAACCGAAACAAGTTTCTGAACACATTTCATGCGAGAAATAGGCTATGCAGATGCTGAATCTGTCTTCACTTCAGATCAACAACGGTAAGTTTAAACAGCCCAGTCTCATGGCAGTTATTTAATCTATTGATACGTGTTCACGGGGACGTTTTTTTCTCGTTTTTTTTCATGTTGGCCAGCACGAAAATGTGAAGTAATGTATTTCAATGGGAAGCATATTTCGTGGTCACAGCATGAAAATGGTAGGGAGTAGTATGAAAAGCCGAAAATCCGCATACAGAGGTTGGTCTGGGTGGTGGATGGGTCAAACAATACAGGACTTTCACCTGGGTGACCGGGGATCGCGTCCCGTGTGTGGCGTTATGTTTCTCCGTAGTCTTCCTAATCACAACCGTCCCGTTATTGTCGAGCGTCCCCAGCGGTCGACTCCCGGTGTGTGCGGCGTCCTTTCCCCGTAGTGTTTTTCCTAAACCCAACCTCTGCCAACCCGTTATTGTCACGGGTCCCCAGCAGCCCTGTTGTGTTTCCCCGTGTATTTCGTGCTGGCCACCACAAAAAAACCCGAGAAAAACGTCCCTGTGAACACATATCAATAGATTAAATAACGTGACCATTTCACGAACTGCCATGAGACTGGGTTGGTTCAAAAGATTTTTGTCAGCTTTTGAGAGGTGCCGAGCCGGCCGCTCCACATTTGCATAAAGTTGCCTGGATTCAACTTAATGCAAATGAATGCAGATGAATGGGAAGCGTAGCAATGACGCTGACAGTGGACACGTACCATCAGTCTTATAAACACACACATGCACAACATGTAGACAGCTGAGCTCCTCTCCTTAAGAAGAGGCAAGAGGAAGCCTCTATCAAAGCTTTGATGTTCGATGTGGGACTGGAGACTGAGGGAAGTTCATAGGGCATATCACGGAAGAAAGAAACAGAGCGAATGAGTAAGAGATGGTGGGGGATGACATGAGAAGACTCACACCGGGTTTCTCCAGGGGAAAGCAAGGAGACTCTTATTAAGGACACCAGCTAATGAGGTCCAGGGACATTCAATACACACACACAATCTCTCTCAACAGCTTTTCTCTGGACTGCTAATATTCCTGTTTCACCATCAAGAGCACAGCGATGCGTTGTTCAGGATCTTATGAATACCAGGTTCTGGACTTGATCTAAAGACCTAATAGGAAAAGCAAGGCCATGTGAGGAGTAAGTTGTTGTTTACCAGCATGCAGTTTCCTTCATAGCACAATGTTATTCATAACAGGATGCTTTTTTGAAATAATTATGCAGGGATGTTTGCAATTTCATCTGGCCATACAAAAACAATCTCTCTTTGTAACCAGATGGAACATATCATTTCAGAAAGCTTATGGATGGAAAATTCACTGTTCCACTTTTCTTTTCTTTTTTATCACTGCAGTTAAAAGCGTGGAAGATCTGCGTACACGATCGGGAACTGATTTGGGAAGTTTAACATGTCAGAAGGAATTTCTTTCCCTTTTTTGCACAGTTGAAAAGGTTTGGCTCTGCGGTAGTAGCATGCTATCTTTAGCTCTGGTGGAAAATATTATTATCCTATTTATGATTTTGCGAATGGTTGAGGGTTTTGCTCATAGTTGAGATTAAGTTGTGTATAGATTTGAGACGGAAGATTATTAAGAAGAACGCATTTCTTCCTCCTCATCATTCTCCAAAAGCCCACAGGGAAAAGGTGTGTGAGAACTGGCATTCCTACATGTAGCCCTCATTAAGCCAAGTGTAGAGGGAAAGACTGGTTTAGATTCATGGCCATTCCCAACCTCAGCTCAATTGGTGCATCTGAAATGACCTTGTGATAGAAACAGCATGCCGCAGGAAATTGAATGCAGCTGCATCTCTGTTGTTTGTTCCAGTATTATGGGCCTTTTCACCTCCTTTCTGTTCTGCTTTTTCACACTTTTTTTTCAGTAATTCAGGTCGAAAAATGAAAACTATCATGATCTCTAAGAAAAGTTTTTTTTGCATATATTATCAATCCATGTATGTGCACATGCATGTGATTGGGTGCCCCCCCCCCCAAATTTGAGTCCTCTGTGGGATTATACAGGGAATAACAGGAATTTTGCAATCAACAGCCCGGGTCTTTGGAAGTGGATTTCTCAGTTGTCTCAGTTTGATCTTTGGAGCAGTCTGAGACAGGTTCAGGAAGTGACTAACTCTGCTGACACATTTCCTCACTGCCCCCATTATATCTCAACCAAACCTCTGGAAGTCGACTTGTTTATGTCAGCGTTCACAAGTGGAATTCCTTCCGTATCTCTATATGCTTTAAATGATCTCCTTTACTGGAAAAAGATGCAAGAAAAAAAAGACCACTTTGATATTCCAACAAGTTCGCTACCCTCTATCACGACTCACAGGAGTATTTCATAAAACATTGCCCCTAGCAATGGCAGGAAATACAACCTCATATCTAAACCAGAGAACGTCATTCGCGGTTTTGAACATAAGGTCGCAATTTTAAACACGTCTTTAACGTCCTGAAATGGTATCAGTTTGGTTATGTTTAGGCACCATTGCTTCACTTCCGGTTACACAAGTGACTCTGAACATGACGTTTGTAAAGTTTAAAAAAACTCGTAACGGGGCGCTATGCAGTTTTGGCCATTTCTTCGCTGTTTTCTCGCTTTTTGGTCGCAGGTTTCTCTATAGAGCTCCCCCTACAGCTTCGGAATAGATATTTGGCAGCTCCGATGTTTACTCATGTCTGACTCCTCGCTCGGTCAGTCTGCCGTTTCCTCTTTCTCTGTTCCTCCGACAATGCTTTCCTAGCTTTCTCCTTCTTTTTTGCCGGCTCAGCCATGGCGATAGTGTGAAAAACTCCATCGCTAACTTGTTCTTATAGCTAGCAGCAGGTTCCTGTATGTGTGCAGTGCCATGAAGCAATTTGTTACATCGCGAAACCTGATACCACGCGATACTTCCTGACGCTGAGGCCCGCAGCTCGCCGGCAGAAAGTTGCAAGGGTGGTTTTTCAGCTCACAGGCGCTAGGGGGGAGCGAGACAGCCACCATTCAACCCGAAAAAGTCATATAACCATTCCAATGACTCCGAAGCTGTTGAGTTAAGGTAAATTATGCAAAAAAAAAACATAGTAGCATAATTTAGAAAGTTTAGAAAAGGATTGTGGTTTGGGTTACAATCGGATGTTACTTTACTTCCTGAAGGTTACGCACATGACGCTGTCGTAAAGTTAAAAAGAACTCACTGTTTACTTTTATTTTCAAAAGGGACTGGAACCCCACTTTCCCGGGGGTAAGCCCTGAACGACCTCCTTTATGAGGAAAATTAGCGCTCACATACTGTATTTTGTCACCTTATTTCCGTATATTATGGCCACTAGCGGGAAACGTACATATCTCGTAATTGCTGTTTGAACAAAAGACCTCTGGGAACATTTCTCGGTGGAGGACAGGCTCTGATATCAACTCTTTCAGTTTGTCTAGCGTATTTCTTTAAATGACCTTGTATTTTTCAAATCCCCCTCTACTCAGCTCATTGTCACTTCACATTAGTCTCGCTTTGCCAGACCATCCACACGCTGTGGAGCGGAGGAGGGTCTGGTTAGTCCACACAGCATTCCGGGATGGGAGAAAAACGTGCTGTGGTTTATTGGCATTTCTTTAAACCAATCAGAATCGTCATGGGCGGCGCTAAGCTCCGCACGGAGCCAATGTAAAACAATCATGCAACAGAAAACTCAGATTGTACAGATAGTCTAGCTAGCTGTCTGGATTTACCCTGCAGAGATTTGAGGGGCAGTTAACCATAGTCCTCAGAAATCCACCGGAGTTTAAAATTCCAACACAAAGGAAGCAAAAGAAAACGGACATCGGCGAAAATACATGCATCCAGCGGAATTTCCTGCGGCACTGGAGCAATCCTGGAAGTGGAACGTCAAGGATATAGACTTCTTCACTTGGATGTTGGACCTTCACTGTGCAGAATGATGTATGTGCAGACAGGTTTCTACTAGTTTGGTCCAACATACAACTTATGCAAGTGTGAAAACGTAAAACCTCCAGCTATAGATATCTTGTTTCTAATAGATATTTTCTGTCTGAAAAAAAAGTTAAGCCTTTGAAGTAAAAACATTTGCATATTAATAGATTTTGGTTTTAATTTTGTGTTTTTATGAATTTTTAACTACATAACTGAACCTTCTTGTCAGACAGACATTATTATTCAAAATCACAGTATTATTATACATCTTAAAACATGCCTGGAGGGGACTTTTAATTTTGATTTGTCTTGTAGCTACAGATGTTAAGAAGAGAATAAAGATGTTAAACACTTTAAAGTTCCAGAGAAGAAAATTGAACAGTTCATATATATTCACTTTGAATGTTCAGCATTGTTTGACTAACATTGTTTAACTGAAAATTCCAAAATTTTAGAAAGGTATGTAAAAATGTATTTCAAACCTCCAGTAAGCCTAAAATTTCCTTTGGGATGAATAAAGTATCTATCTATATATATATATATATATATATATATATATATATATATATATATATATATATATATCTAAACTCCATTAAACGTTATTCTGAAGAGCATATTCTTAATTCAATATTCATTGTTATGAATTTTGAATATTATTGATTATTCTTTATATAAATACACAATAAAAAAAGAAGTGTATTTGTGCCAATCTGGCAGCCACATTCTGCTTTATTATGAATGAAGGA
The DNA here is from genome assembly GCF_031162955.1 of Sander vitreus. Lineage (NCBI taxonomy): Eukaryota > Metazoa > Chordata > Actinopteri > Perciformes > Percidae > Sander > Sander vitreus. The sequence continues at coordinate 31,385,457 of NC_135856.1, forward strand.
GCTGATGGGATAACATTTTCACTGGAATTGGACCTGGTACGATTTCATGTGACAAATAAAACGGATTGATTGTTGTGTATACAATTGTATACAGGGTTTTATTATCAAAGTGTACCATAAACATCAGATGTCTCCATTAACAGATTGAACAGTAAATACCAGGAGGACATTGAGGCTAAATATGTCTTAGCTTTGAACCTTGATTTCTCATCAGTCCATTAAAAAGGACAAAAGTGGTCAAGGTGTGCGAGGTTGTGATGTTAAAGTGTCTGTCTGCGCTCTCACAGTGTGAGGGCAGTGGGTTTACATGCACACCAATAATCCTTTATTATTGCGAATGTGACAATATTCCGAATTTGATACAGGGGATGTAAACAGCATATTCCGTTTGGATATTCCAAATAAGGCCATTTTCCCGAATTTAGCATTTTAGGATTAAAACAACTGGGATATGCCGAGATTAAGATTCAAGATTCAAAATACTTTATTAATCCCACAATGGGGAAATGAACACTGTTGCAGCAGCAAGGGATAAGAGGAAAGTAGAGGACACACGTTAACACACAACAATAATAAATATTAAATAGAGTAAATATTAAAATAGTAAAATGTATTTACAGTAACTGCAAAGTCACATGTTTTATTGTATGTCTTATGCATGTCTTATTATTTGGGTTTTAAAGGCATTCTTTGGACATATATTATACAGCACATTCAGAATGTGAGGATTTTGTAACAATGCGGACGCCTTGTATAGGCCGCGTTGCAATGATTGGCTACAGGAGAGAAGAAGTGGTTCTTTGAGCCGCTCTGACCGCAATCAGTATGAAAGATCAGACGGTTCGCGGCGAGCATGTGCGCCGTCCACAGCGCCTATCGCGCTGAACGCAAGAAGCATGAAACAGCTTTTAACAGTTTGCAGGGCTGGGGTAGAGATGCATGCCTAAAAGAAAAGAAGGAGAAACACACCTACTTTTAAACATTATGAAAGACTTTGACATTAACAGGTTTTTGGATATGCACAAACTTCGCAACGGCTGTATGTAAACAGGAATATTAGTGGAATATTCACATTCATTGCTATGTAAACAGCTTAGTTGGAATATAGTCTTTTATGGAATAAGGGCAAAAACCAGAATAGTATGTACATGTAAACATAGACAGTAAAGGCCTGAAACTTCTTTCTTTTCCACCTGCTGCAACCCGTCAGCTCCCTAACCACCCAGCACACGCACACGCACACACACACACACACACACACACACACACACACACACACACACACACACACACACCTGCTGCATGTGGTTTCACTGCAGCTCTACCTGCTGAGTGAACAGCTGCCCACACACTGCCTGTAAACCACTAACTTCCCATCAACACTGCTCTAACGGCAGCTCTGTGACTATACGGGTGCCATCACACCAAGCATGTCTGGAGTGTGGTCTGTTTGTACTTTTATTTTTGGAGTTTAGTCAGTTGGAACAGTACAGTTGAAAGTCGGGTAAGCACCAAATGACCTTAACCGATACTGTGTTAAAAATGTGGGTCTGTGTTGTTTTAGCGGTGTAGCTCTGCAAGTTGCACTCTTCTGTTTATAAAGCATCCTAATTGAAAGGAAACAGCTAAACTGACCCACAATGCTATTATGATAAGTCCGTAACATCAACCACGTCACTGTTTTCATAATTGTAATACCTTCCTCTAAAAGACAACAGCCTAAAGTTTAATGATAGCCTCCTTGGCCCTGCTTTCAGAACGGCAATACGGGTTATAAATATGGTTAATTCAGTTTGAACACTTCCTCCAGCTGTTTCCATCAGCAAACCACTGGAAGACATTTATTGTGAAACACCCACAGAAAGTGTTGCCTATAACAACAAGGTTAGCATCCCATTTTAACTCCTGGTCTGGTAAAAGTGAGCATTTGGGATAGTTTAGCACTTTTTGTGGACAGGTCAGCCCCAACATTACATACACTGGTTCTAACTATTGTGGTTAGGGTGCTATGTGAGTGTACATGATTGCCTTCAACTCTAACTATCTAACTAGAGCAAGCTAGCTAGCTAACTAACTAAATGCACATGCTATCTGGAAACACTACCGCTTTTGTCCATAAGGGGCGCAAAAGATAGTGGTGTTAACTAACTAACTAGCTAACTAGCTAGCTAACTAACTAATTAACTAACTAAATGCACATGCTATCTGGAAACACTACCGCTTTTGTCAATAGGGGGCGCAAAAGATGGTGGTGGCAGTATAGCGACTTGGCTTGGGAACCTGAGGGTTGCTGGTTTAAGTCCCCATACGGACCAAGTACAGAGTTTGGACTGGTAGCTGGAGAGGTGCCAGTTCACCTCCTGGAGCAATGCATTGCACCCCCAACTGCTCACTCTGACATCTCTGCATTTGTGCATGTATAGGTCCTGTGCATGTGTGTGTATTACAGGCCTGTATGTAATGTGTTTAACTAACAACAGAGTGAAAAAAATGTTATTTCCTCTTGCGGAATTAATAAACAATGTCTTCTTATAGTTGGTTTAACTGGTATAAACTCCAGAGATTGTAAATTGCCTGCCAAAAAATATGTTAAGTGAACCCTTTCCATTAAACAAATCTAAATTGCTTGTAATTGGGTCATTTGAACATAAGGAGCTGGTGACTCATCACATGTACTGTCTGGGCATTGACCCAGAGCCTGTACTTACACCAAGCCATTGATGAACCCGTTCAACTTGAAAACAGATTGCAATCAGATGGACTCCATATGACAGGATGCTCCAATATATTTATTTCTATTGTTGTTTTTCTACGTAAACACAAACAGACACAGAGAATAAACAGAAGACATATCAAAACTGCCACAGCGTCTCCAGATGGCTGTTGTGTTTTCAGGAAATACTGTACATCTGCGATCATCCGTCCAACAGGGACCTCGCTGTCACGATTCAAGTACAATGTGGCTTTTCCTCCGTGTCATTTTAGCTTTGACGCCTCAGTTCCTGTTGTCACAGTTGAAGCACACAGTGTAACACTGCCGAGCAGTTTTTTTTTTCTTTAAAGAAAAGAGAAGTCTTTCCATACTGACACCTGTCAAATTCTCTGCTGCATATCCAACAGGTCTGCAGTGGAGAAGCTAGGAATACAGCTGCTATAACGCTGATAATGCCAACACTGCCTTTTCTCTCACCTTAAAAACTCTCAACGTGATAAGGTGTATGACTATGAACGTCTTGAAAAATATATGTCAGCTTCTATATAGTATATTATATGAATTATATACTGCGCCTCTTGCTTCTGTGCTTCTTCCTTTGTACGAGAAAATATAATAATTCAAACTCCGCAGCACCGTTCGACCATTAGCAGTGTCTGATGAGCACAAATTATTAAATGTGACAAAGTAAGAGAAATAATTTTTTTTACACCTGAGATGTGAAACTACACACAGCTCTTCCTCTCACGTTCAAATCAAATCACATGATATATGGAGTGCATGTACTGAATATGCAATATATCTCACATATGTTTGAAGTATGAAAATATGAAATAGTTTGCTCAGAGTTCAGCTCCCAATTTAACTTGTCTCCAGGCTTGGCAAGTAACGTTGCTATAAAATGTAACTGCATTTCCCCATGGTGTTGGGACAGCTTTTAGCCTACAAAGTAGAGTAGCTACATCCTTTTTTTCTTCTTTGAAACAAACAAAACATACAAACCACAATCTGTTGAATGACTCAGCAAATCATTTAAATATGATCTTCAATTGTACGCTATATTGGGTTAGCATTCATGACTGTACGCCTGTGGGCTGCACACATGGTTTTTATTTGAAAGCAAATTGTTAGTGTGGTTACTCTTCCTATGGACAAGACTTTAATTATGAGAGGACAAAAAAAAACTACGTAATTGGAGCTATAATTATTACAATATGGAATGCCATTTTATACAATATTAAATAAATGAATAAATACATACAATACAAATAAATATGCCTATTAAAATATATATCCTGAAATAAATAAATGAGTCAATAAATATACATACAAAATGTAAATATAATATATATATATATATATATATATAAATGAGTCCATACAGTTCAATAAATAAATAAATAAGTTTTACTTTACTTTAACTTCTATTTCAGGGGACTTTTATTTCATGAGTCTATTTATTTATTTATTTCCCTCTCTATTTATTTCCACTATCCATCCATCCATCTTCGTCCACTTATCCGGTATCGGGTCGCGGGGGAGCAGCTCCAGCAGGGGACCCCAAACTTCCCTTTCCCGAGCCACATTAACCAGCTCAGACTGGGGGATCCCGAGGCGTTCCCAGGCCAGGTTGGAGATATAATCCCTCCACCTAGTCCTGGGTCTTCCCCGAGGCCTCCTCCCAGCTCTCAGAACACAGCTCTTGCTTTGGTCGTACAGAGATTGGATGGCCCTGAGAACGGACCCCTCACCCCATACTCCTGCAGCACCTCCCACAGTATCTCCCGGGGGACCCGGTCATACGCCTTCTCCAGATCCACAAAGCACTTGTAGACCGGTTGATCATACTCCCAGGCTCCCTCCAGGATCCTTGCGAGAGTAAAGATCTGGTCCGTTGTTCCACGACCAGGACAGAATTCGCATTGTTCCTCTTCAACCCGAGGTTTGACTATTGGCCGAACCCTCCTTTCCAGCACCTTGGAGTAGACTTTACTGGGGAGGCTGAAAAGTGTGATACCCCTGTAATTGGCACACACCCTCTGGTCCCCCTTTTTAAACAGGGGAACCTCCACCCCGGTCTGCCACTCCTTAGGCACCGTCCCAGACACGCAATGTTGAAGAGGCGCGTCCACCAAGACAACCCCTCCACACCCAGAGCTTTAAGCATTTCTGGACGGATCTCATCAATCTCTGGGGCTTTGCCACTGTGGAGTTGTTTAATTACCTCAGCGACTTCCACCAGGGAAATTGACGACAATCCCCCATCATCCTCTAGCTCTGCCTCTACCATAGAGGGCGTATTAGTTGGATTAAGGAGTTCCTCAAAGTGCTCCTTCCACCGCCCTATTACCTCCTCAGTTGAGGTCAACAGCGTCCCATCCTTACTGTACACAGCTTGGATGGTCCCCCGCTTCCCCCTCCTGAGGTGGCGAACGGTTTTCCAGAATCACCTTGGTGCCGACCGAAAGTCTTTCTCCATGCCTTCTCCGAACTTCTCCCACACCCACTGCTTTGCCTCTTTCACGGCAGAGGCTGCAGCCCTTCGGTACCTTGCAACTGCCTCCGGAGTCCTCTGGGGTAACATATCCCGGAAAGACTTCTTCTTCAGTCGGACGGCTTCCCTGACCACCGGTGTCCACCACGGTGTTCAAGGGTTACCGCCCCTTGAGGCACCCAAGACACTAACAGCACAGCTCCCTGCCGCAGCTTCGGCAATGGTAACTTTGAACATTGTCCACTCAGGTTCAATGCCCCCAGCCTCCACAGGGATGCACGAAAAGCTCCGCTGGAGGTGTGAGTTGAAAGTCTGTCGGACAGGGGCCTCTTCCAGACATTCCCAATTTACCCGTACTACCCGTTTGGGCTTACCAGGTCTGTCCAGAGTCTTCCCCCACCCCCTGACCCAACGATCGGTTGACAGCTCTGCCCCTCTCTTCACCCGAGTGTCCAAAACATACGGCATCAGATCAGATGAAACGATTATAAAATTGATCATTGACCTTCAGCCTATTTCCACTAGTTATATTCAAATGAAAGGGGCGTGGCTGTCTCACAGCCTCAGACCAAGCAACTAGCTAGGCTTGGCCGTGCTCCCTCTGCCTGCCTCCCTGCTTCTCTTCGTCACCTCCCACCACTGAGACAACTTTGCCGTGAAGAGATTGGATACCAGCTCCGGAGATGGAAGGAAGGAAACGGCAGCAGCTAACGTCAGACCCAGTGCTGGGTCTAGCTGCTGTGACCCATTGTGACCCTGGTCCAGAGCCCGATTAAATGGAAAGATTACAAAAAAGATACAGCATTTTTTCCGGCGTCCTCCAAATGGATACTTTGTTATTTGGTGAATAAACAAGATTACCTTTAACTGCGACATGATTATTATGCTAATTTATTTATTTAGGTATTTTAATGCCTAAATCTAATTTAGGCTTATTTGAAGGGCCTGAGAGAAACTTGTGCAAAGCCCCTCTTTGTCGTTTTCTTTCTTCTTTTTAATTTTTCTTTTTTTCTGCTTTGCTGCAGTTGAAAGCATCCCAGAAAAGTGGTAGTGTAACCGTTACCGTTAGCTAACATACGGAACGGGAAACCAATTGGAGTTTTGACTTTACTGTACTTTTTTTTACAAGTTTAGATAAAGTGTTAGATTGTAAAGTTACATTTTAAAATTTTGTTTTTAAACAAACAAAAATATTTTTTTTTATTATTTACTACTTACTCTTACTGGGCCCCCTAGTGGCAAATGGGCCCTAGGCACGGGCCTAGAATGCCTATGCCAAGATCCGGATATATATATATATATATATACATATATATTAGGGCTGTCAATCGATTCAAAAATGTAATCTAATTAATTACATACTCTGTGATTAATTAATCGAAATTAATCGCATACATAATTAACGGTGCCTGAACCGTTTACTTTTTACTTTTTAAGAAAGTAAAAAAAGAAAAGAAAAAAAAAATGGTACTAAACAATTGGTGACATTAAAGAACGACTTGTTTATTGCTAAGGCCATATGGTCAAAATTAAATGATTTAATAATAATGTATAACAATAACAATAACTTATTTCACTAGTAAATTGCTGTTGAACGACAAAAACAACCACCAGATGGGAAAAGGACATTTACAATAACTTCAAATGCACCACGATGCTGTAGTTTACCAGTTTCATTGAACGCACCGTCTGTGTTGTTTCTTCGACGGCAGCTGCAGATTGTTACATACCGGTGTTGAATCCTCTACAGTAAAACACAGTCAACCTTTACACCATTTAGCGTTAGCTGTTAGCATTTTAACCGAGTTTAATCCAGCTACTAGCTAGCGGTAGGCTAACGTTAGCTGCTGTCGAGTATAGTGTTAACTAGCGTCACGTGCAGTGGTGTTTCTGTTGCCGGCATCGTCTGTTTCAGAGCATCAGAGAGAAGCGCAGACATGTCAGTGGCACCAGATTTCGGTAGCCAGGGTTGGCAGGAAGAAGATTTTTACAAGTAAATGTTCCAATTAATGATGCAGGCAGCACATTCTCGTCTCCCTCCTTCATTTTACAGTCGAATGGTGGATAGAACGGCTCCGGGTCAAACGTCAACATGGAATGGATTAATCTGTGTTATTTTTTTTAACGCATTATTTTTCTTCAGATTAATTAATCAAAATTAACGCCCTAATATATATATATATATATTTTTGGGCGTTAATTTTGATATATTTATAATAAATAATTACAGTATATATAGCTTTTTTAAATTCATTTATTTTTTTGTTAATGGATGGACCAGGCACTACCGGGCGTTGATAATCCCAAAAGAAACTGTAGTTACACGAGGAAAACCAAGATACGGAAGAAACACAACCTCAATAAACCCAAATTTCGGGCTGGCTTTTGTCAGAAGGGATTTTCAGGATCTCACAGGAAACATGTTTGAATTTCAGTTGTGGCTCTGGTTGCTTGTTTGGTATTTGTTGATATTCATTTAATATTATTATCTAAAGGGGATGGTAGTCATCTGTGTTTGGGACAGTAGCCCAAGGCCAATCATTCTGTATTATACACGACAAAAAAAGTATTGGTTTGGTAAAGTACAAGACAGGAGACACTGTAAATTCTCATTCCAATGATCCATGGCTTTTTCAGTTATAGGGAGTTTCATAGTTAAGCAAAGGAAAGAGCACCCTCAACCTTTCAATTACAGCCCATAATCATAACTCAGGGCCACGACAGCTCAGTCCTCCTATATTTGGCCCTGGTTTCTATTTATCCTAATGCTACACTAAACAAACATCTCATGACTGTATTGATGTGTCCAAACATGTAAACAGAAACTATGAAACATTATAAATAGCTCCTTCTCATCTAAAGGGACATTGTTGCCATGCCACTTCTCAAATGTGGCCCTCCAGGGGCAGACGCCTGTCTCTTTTAAGGCCTCCTTAATGTTTTTAATGCACTGCGAAACAGTAGAAAGCAACAATAACAGGAAATACTGCCAAGAGAGGCAGACAGAAAGAAAGACCATCTTTCAAGACCTTTCCTCGTCATCCTTTATTTTCTTTGTAATTTTGGTTACTCTCATGTTTGACATCAAAGATGTTGAAATTGTTTTCCCCGATGTTGTGTACTCTGTAATTATTAATCTGCCTTGCAAGATGACTGCCTTTGGGGCAAAGTCAGACACAAAAGGCCCCTCTCTGGATCTCTGATGTGGAGCAACACACAAGGAAGAAAGGAACAAAAAAGCAAAAGGGAGAAGAAAAGAATGTGCAAAGCTGGCACCAAACTAAAAGTGTGAACTTTCAGACAACAGTTGTAAACTTTGAAAGACAGAGAAAGAGAGTTCCATAGAAGGCTGAGAAATGAAAAGCACAAAGTGAGACACAGAGGAAGAGAAGGTGAGGCAAGGCTTTAAAAGTGCAGTGTTGTTATGACAGCGCCAGGTGATGGAATAGTGACTAGATGCAGTAATGAGGGACTCATTTCTTCCAGGCTCACTCAGCTCCTACACTCATTTTAACAACTTGAACTGATTAGTCACCATTCACCAAACTTCATCCTGTGGATTGTGTGGATGAGGCAGCTTTACACTAAAAGACTGTGGCAGCTTTACACTGTTATATATCTCACTATGTGTACGCATGATAATGCCAATCGGCTCTACTCACGATCTATTACTGTAACTGTGACTGCAAGTTTCTAGGACGTCCAACTAAACCACAGTTTGACAAGAAAGACGGTGTGGATAGAAATGATCGGCATCAACAGGGTTACCAGAGAGCAGTGTTGAGCAAGTTACTTTAAGCCCCCCTATTTAGAATATACAATCAGCATACAGACATTTAAAGGTCCCATGGCATGGAAATTTCACTTGGCAAGGTTTTTTAACATTAATATGAGTTCCCCCAGCTTACCTATGGTCCCCCAGTGGCTGGAAATGGCGATAGGTGTAAACCGAGCCCTGGGTATCCTGCTCTGCCTTTGAGAAAATGAAAGGTCAGATGGGCCGATCTGGAATCTCCTCCTTATGATGTCATAAGAAGCAAGGTTACCTCCCCTTTCTCTGCTTGCCCACCCAGAGAATTTGGCCAGCCCATGAGAGAGAGACATCATGGCTTTCAAACGAGCAAAGTTGCAGTTGGTCAAGGCCACACCCCGACCCTCCACCTTGCCCCCCCCTCTCTCCTCCTCAATAGCTACAGACACAGAATTAGGGGACCACTAAGGCCTATATAAAAGAGACTTCAGATACAGTATTAGGGGACCACTAAGGTCTATATAAAAGAGACTTCAGATACAGTATTAGGGGACCACTAAGGCCTATATAAAAGAGACTTCAGATACAGTATTAGGGGACCACTAATGCCTATATAAAAGAGACTTCAGATACAGTATTAGGGGACCACTAAGGCCTATATAAAAGAGACTTCAGATACAGTATTAGGGGACCACTGAGGTCTATATAAAAGAGACTTCAGATACAGTATTAGGGGACCACTAAGGCCTATATAAAAGAGACTTCAGATACAGTATTAGGGGACCACTAAGGCCTATATAAAAGAGACTTCAGATACAGTATTAGGGGACCACTAAGGCCTATATAAAAGAGACTTCAGATACAGTATTAGGGGACCACTAAGGCCTATATAAAAGAGACTTCAGATACAGTATTAGGGGACCACTAAGGCCTATATAAAAGCATCCAAAGAGCATCATGTCATGGGACCTTTAATACATTCTTTAGAACACACTACAATGTAGTTGTACATAAGGACATTTTAAAGATCCATGAGATTTCCATGTCTTTTAGGGGCCATCCACACGGAAACGCTTTTTGGTATAAACGCACGTTTTGCACCGTTTTGGCCGATCGTCCAAACGAATCCTGTAAACTCACTGCCTGAAGACGCACTTTTTTTAAACCTGGTCCCAGGGTGAAAACATTCGAAAACGCCGCCCTTGCGGCTTCGTTTGGACGGCGAAGCCGCATACTTACGTATCGACGACATCATCGCCACACCCCTTGACCTCTAGCCTTCGACCTCTTATCCCGCGACGACGTCTCGTAACAGTGTGTCTCATAACGATTCTGGTTTCCTTGCACTAGCCATTTTTGTCGTCTTCTTCTTGTGTTTGGTTTCTTCTTCTATCTGTCTGTATACAGCGTGCGAGCTTTACGCATGCTCCGCCTCTTCTTCTCTGTTTTTGGTGACTTTCTGCAGCAGAAACGGGGCCACCTATAGGCCTGGAATATGAAGTAGCGTGTTGAGTCACTTACAAATGGATCCGTTTAGACGCAACTATTCTTGAAACGATGCCAGGGAAGACGGGGGGGGAAAAAAGATTGTTTTTGTACGTGTGGATGTGGCCTTATCATAAAGCAGGTCTCGGTGCTACATCAATACTGTGAAATTATCAAAATGCTCAATCCACAGGGAAGTGCACATTGCCCGTAATCAGAAACTGTGCCTTTTAAACGAGTCGTCAGGACTTCTGTACGGTTGTGATGTCACAACTATACTATATATAAGGAAGAAAGTGCCGCTACAGTGCTGTTACAGTAATTCCTGGCTGCAATGACAGTGCAGAGTCTCTGGTTGCTTCCCAAGTCTCTTATTTAATATCTCCTCGCTTGAACCGGAAGTCCTTGTGGCCGTCCTTGAAAACGCTGACCAATCAGAGCAAACTGGGCTTTTTTTCAGGATGAGGGCTTAAAGAGACAGGCGCTAAAATGGAGCATTTCAGAGGGTGAATACAGGTATATTCAGACACACAAAAATAATGTGTTTTCTGAACAATAAAGCATGTAAATAAATGTTCTGGTAGAAACCCAAAATACAAGTATGAACCTGAAAATATGGGACCTTTTAAAGTGTTTGTTAATGTACAGTAGCAAATGTATTTTACTACATTGTCATAAAGATTACATTAGGATGAAACCATTTATTAAATGTTTAAATCCTGCTTGTGCATGCATGCTAGTATGTATGTATGTGCGTATGTATTTGATTACCCCTTACATTGTACTCATTGAAAAAGTTATTACATGATTACGAGTTGGGAGTGTGAATGGGTTGGACTGGCCACATTCAGCACTAAAGAGAAGTACTGTCCTCGATTGATGGCTCACCAACTGGATTTTAAATTTTAGTCCCTTACAGTTTGTGTTACTAAAAAAAAGAATCACATATTTTACTGTAAGACGTTACTTACACTGCCTGACAGGTGGTGATATGATAAGGTGACGTTGACAGTTCTCTCACAGGTTGGTTTATTTCTGGGCCCCCTGTGCCTCCACTGCCTGTGACTCACTATTTGCTTTCCAGTGTCTATTTGGAAATGATGTTGTGTTGAACGTCGTATGCCTTTCACAGTCCGTCTTTAGCAATGCAAGCCAAGCTTTCTTACCTTGCTTGACTGCACGTAGCGCTACGGAGGAGGGAGAGCTGACATGGTGGCTACACTGAGGTGCTGATAGTGAAATCCCATTAGCTGCCCTCCCACTGACGCCAAACCTAAATAGGAAGAGCCAGAGCAGGTGGGTGGTCTGTCACTCTCTCAGAGCTCACTGGCAGGAACAACAACCTGCTCGTACACACACACACACACACACACACACACACACACACACACACACACACACACACACACACAGCTGGGAGAATGTTAAAACGTTGCTGCTGTTGTGCTGTGCCTGTCACTGAAAGTGTGTGTGTGTGTGTGTGTGTGTGTGTGTGTGTGTGTGTGTGTGTGTGTGTGTGTGTGTGTGTGTGTGTGTGTGTGTGTGGACTGGCATTGACAGTGGTTGGTGGTAATGGTGGTGGTGGGGTTTTGTGTTTGTACATGAAGCCCACAATTTAATATGATGGACAATGATACAGCGCGGAAATAAATCTGCTTTCTAGTTTCCAGCCAAGACAGAGGTGGAAGGAGACAGATAGAAATAAAAGAGCAAAGAGCCACAGAAGTGAACAAACCATTAAAAAAAAGGAGGAAAAGGGGAATGCCAGCTCCTACGTGGCCACCAATTTAAAATGGTTTCTGGTCAGGGGAAGTGGCAGGAGTGGATGCCCAAATTAAAGAGGTCCCGGTCAGATCTTAGGAAACCCTGTTATCCTCAGCGTGCCGGCATTCCAACGAGCGAGGAGCATGGGAGCAGGAGCCACCCGGACAATGTTTGGTTCAGACGAGATGGGAGGGCCCTGCTTCGTGGCGGATTTTCCGAACCTCCGAAACCACAAGGCACTTGGGAAGACAGGGGCCGGGAGTCTATCGATCACAGCCGGGGCTGTTTGCTGTTTGCTGTCAAACACGCTGCCAGGGAGGTCCCCATCAACAGTTGAAAGTAATTGTCGCTCACAGAGATGAATACATTCCTCGCCCTTGTAAAGTTTTTTTTGATCTACGTTCCCACAGATTCCAAATGAAATGCTGCAGGGCTCGGATTGTGCATTCTTTTGAATTGCACAATAAATCCAACAGACATTGTGGAGATCTTTTCATTATCAGTGTCCCATATTATGGCATCACAATAAATAGTTCTGCACAGCATTAAAACTCTACTTTCATTGTACCTACTCGAACACATTAGGCCCCTGTGTAGAAATGAAAAGAGCATCGCTTCCTCTTTGTTAGAGCCAAATTTTCCTGTTCGAGATATGATTGCGCTGCTTATCAAAGCAAGTAAGTGGGAGTGAAATGTATGTGGTTGAAAGTAAAGCCCATGGACATATGGGATTATATTCCTTATATATTTATTTGAGCGTTTGTGGAGAGAGATTCATCCAGAGTGAACTCATCCAGATGGTATGACATTCAAAACCAAAGCCAGATCAAAGGAACTAAAGGGAAGAGAGAGCGAAAGAGAGAGGACTAAAAGGCAGACAGCTACAGCAGCGGGGGGAAAAAAGAAGAGAAGCGAAAAATAAATACAAAAATTATATATTCATCGCCATCAAAACAGGCTTCTTGCATCCGCCCTGTGAGACTACAGACTACCACTGTCAGCTCTGCAAGGCTTTCACTTTTTCACTTCAAGGCCCACGTGTATATATGCACGCATACATTAGCCAAATGACAATCACAACTATAAACAGCAGAGGAGAACAAAACCCACAACGACCGTCTCTCATTGTACGCCTGACAGCGAAGGTCAGGCGAGTCAGGAAGAAATATGACGCAAGCATAAAGCGACGAGACAGCTCGCCACAGATATTATATATCGGATGAAGAAAACAACTCCCCTCGTAATGAACGAAATCTTCTTCCTCTTGTTTACAGCTGAAGGGCCTTGATATACTAGTGGAAGGGGATGAGGGCTGGTAATGGCGAGAGGAGGGGGTGGGTGAGGCGGGGTGGTTTTGGAGGGGGGGGGGCAGCATAGGGGGCTTATGTTATCTGTTAGGCTTTGCCTGTCCAGTGCATTACGAGTCCTGCATTGCTCATTTCGTAGCAAGTGTACTGGAACAGATTATCACCGGCTGGAGAGAGAGAGAGCGGGAGAAAAGGGGGTGAGGGGGGGTTAGGGCCTGGTTTTGTAGTCAGAAGATGAGCAGCAGAGTGAGCAGCCTCCAAATCCCTGATTATGCACACCCCTACAATTGCTTCACATTATACACCGGTTTATTTACTTTATATATTTACTCTGGCATTCAGCAGGTTTCTCTCTCGCCGCCGTCCATACACTCCAAAATCATTTCTCCAGCTGTGCTGCTTAACAGAGAAAAAGTTTTCTTTGTCTGAATAAGCAATCTAACTTTTTTTTTTAACTCCTAACTATCAACACCACTGAGACTGATTCATTTGCTTGGATCGTGCACACCTTCACACTGTTGTTTCGTCACTGTGTCCACAAATTGTAACCGAGACATTCCTCGACAAAGTCAGTATCATTGAGACATAACCTCAAAGTGCCAGAGAACATGGTAGTGCGTTTTATGTTTTAAGGCTCAAAGGTTTTACAATTGCAGAAGCCACATGGCCCGGCTCAGGACAAAGCCATTTTGTGGCTTTTCCCTGCATCTGTTGATCCCCGTGGATACTTCCTGCGTCTTGTGCTCTATGAAAGATGAGACGACTGCAGACCACCGGGTGAGGATGGGATGCCTTTGCCCCGGGAGGCAACAACTGGAGTCATCTGGTGGCCTAAACTTGGCCCAAGGGCCTGGAGAGGTAATGCAGTTGTTTGGGGGGCAAAGGCAACAACGACCTCTCACTCTGTGGCCATTCTCATTTAGAGTCGACGACGGCTGTCCCACTTCTCAGATAACGTCTCTCTTACGCCGTCAGGGCTTGGGTAAACGCACAGTGTTCAGGTACCAGAAAAGAATATCTACTGCTCACGTAATGATACCACGGCAACTTAGCATTGATATCACAATCAAGTATTCTCCATGGCTAGGACATAAGAGTTTTAAGTGTTTGGGTCAATCCTTACATCTCCTTACTGTTGTGATCAAACATTTAAAAACTAAAGAACCTACTGTGATCACTCATCTCAATGATATGTTCAGTTAAAATGTTTTCTCAACATTTCCCACTGACAAATTAACTTCTCATTAGAGAATATTCTAGCCTGACAAGAGCAGGAACTCACCATTGGCAGGGCTCAATCCAAGGGGCGGGATAAATGGTTGTCTTTCAAATTCCCTCTGCACGCAATAGCCAACCAGAGCAACGCTAGTTGATAGATTAAACTTTTGCCGTATCCGGTCAGCAAAACTGAACACATCTTCCTTTTTTAAGAATGACTTCAGTGCTTAACTCCAAGTCTTCCAGAGTTGCGGCCAAAACCGATTCGAAAGACCACTGTTCGCCAGCAGCAACAGCTATCTTCTTTGTTTTCAAGTAGCAGGGAACCGTTGCAACTCTGCCATCCTTATGTTAAGCCCGCCCACCGACTCTATACACAATGTGATTGGCCTGACCAGAATTTGGTTTTTCCAGCTCACAAGCCAACGGAGAGTTGCTAGACTGACCCTGGCTGCAAATTACATTTGCTGCCACTCGGGTGCGTCTAGATTTCTAGGCTAAGAATATTCAGTCCTTTAAAGGAATAAAGGCACACTTTTTTTTTTCTTTAAAATGCCATGGCTATTTAACTGAACTGAATGACTTCATAAATGTTCTATGTAAAGACGGTGTAGTAATGAATAAAATGATTAAACATGCTGTATGAGATACAAAGAAGGTACAGATTTAACATTAGGCACAATGTATTGTTTGACAGATACAGTAGAGAGACTGCTAAATGTCCCGAGCTGGTGATCGACTCTGGGCTCTGACAGTGAGGTTGGCAAAATGAAGATGAACTAAACTCCAATGCTAATTATCACTAGCGTAGAGCGGTGTACAAAACATTCATTTAGGCTAGAAGATTCTGATTTTTAGACGTCACTTTGGCTGGTTGAAATGACAAACGTCGCATACGTCGCCAAATAATGTGAATTCCATAAGTAATTTGACAACAGGTCGAAGAACATGCACTCTAACGCTTGTGAGTGAACTCCTCTGTAGTTTCAAGAAATTCAACACGTGACACGTCTTCTCTCTAACAGATCGTGTTAGTTTCAGGAGTCACATTCTTAAGTTATTTTTCATTCATCATATCAATAATTTCAGTTTATGAACTTTATATTTCAGAACCAGTATTTGAATCAAGTAGCTCTTAAAAAACAATAATAATAATAATTTATACTTTATTAATCCCGCAAGGGAAATTACAATGTTTTCACTCTGTTGTTATTATTATACACATTACATACAGGCCTGAATTACACACACACGCTCAGTACCTATACATGCACTAATGGAGAGATGTCAGAGTGAGGGGGGGCTGCCCATGGACAGGCGCCCCAGAGCAGTTGGGGGTTCGGTGCCTTGCCAGCCCCAAGGTGTGTTAGACAAAGTAGGCCACAGCTGTTATTTGTTTCACTTGGGCCACATAACTACATTTGATCTAAAATCAAATGCTTGATAGAGTTCTTAGGAGTCCGGTTCAGGGTACTTCACAAACTTGTCCTTTTTCATGAATATTTACCACCACCATCAATTTCAAGTATTCCTATTAGCTTGGAATGTTACATTTGCGCTTGCATGAACTAGGGTACACGCTCCCCAATGATATGATCTCAACGCTAGATGGGAGTAATTCTTACACAATGTAGCTTTAACTTTAGAAAAGCAGTGTTAGACTCCAAATATTGAATTGCTTTTGTAATGGCTTTTACATTTACATTTAATTTATGTTTAACTAAATGCTTCCATTGTGCTATGTAGCCTAAGTACTGAAAGAATATTGTCACTGAGTAGCTAACATTGGCTATGTAGCAGGCTAAATGGGCTTTTGAAGCATTTCTTTTTCATGTGAAATAAGGATATAATAAATGTTTCATAAATTTGTATGATGGAATTTGTCCTCATTCAAAAATAATGTAAAGGGATGAATGCCTTTCATTCAGTTATATGTATAATGAATGTCTTTGTTTTCCATCACAAAAGGGGAAAACACAACGACACCATTGGCATTGTTTTTTGGCCAAATTGTTATTGTAAACATCAGTATCGGCCCAGAATTTCACAATCTGTGCATCCCTATTGGCAATGTATGATAATGATTACAAAATGGATCATCAATAGTCCCATAATAAGCCTCACATTGCCTCGGTATATTGCTCTGTTTTGGTGGTTTGGTCCTGGTTTGGTTTCATGCTGCTGCAGAGTTGTGTTGATTCTCAGTGGGCACGACAGGAAGAGCAACACATGAAACTCCAGGGAGACATTTGATTCAGTGTTACTATGAAATTATCCTAACGAAGCTGGAAATGCCCAGTAGTGGTGTTGTAAATTAAGCTGGCCTCCATAGGCTATAGCATCAACCGTTGTTCTCTCCCTCTGTCTCCTTTTGTACGAGCAGCCACCACAGGGGTGGGCCGGTGAGACAGCTCTCCTCTTTCTTCTCCCTTTTCCCCCATATCTGCCCAGAAGACAAAGCATTCAAAGACGAAAAAAAGGTTCTTATCGGAGGCGGGGAAAAGGTTTAAGCCTGAGAAGCCAGAGCAAAGAACCTCAGAGGTTGTTCAACTTTTCCCCTCTCTCTCTCTCTCTCTCTCTCTCTCTCTCTCTCTCTCTCTCTCTCTCTCTCTCTCTCTCTGTTTCCCTCTGTCTATTCCTTCTTTTCCTTTGGGGAGCGCGCAGTGGGCCGCATATTTGTGTTGCTGTGTGCCCACTTTCTACCGTGCTCCCCTGCCGAGCAAGGTTACGCAGCATGGAGTGAAAGGCCATGCTGGAATGCCTATAATGCACTGTGGAAACTGTGACTGCTTTTGATTTAAATGGTTTCAGATGCGCCTTTTGGAGGTGCACAGCGAGAAACAGCTGGTTGCTGTGGCTATTGATATGCACAAAAAGAGTGTTGAGGCTGTTAAAGTATAGCCCCGTAGGCTGGATTCAGGCAGGATCTTGCCAAAACATGGCTCTTATCCTTATGTATCACGTTTTGTTATGTAGATGGATGTTTTTAGTACATTATCATGATACTGATTTGCACAAGTCCTTTCATAAAAGCATGTCTGCTACCCAACACCCTGAACTGATATATATTATACTGTCAAATTACTATATGAAAATTATAGTTGAGCTTTGAACTGCAACAATGAGCATCAGACTATCTGCTGCTTGATTCCTTTCAAGAAATGTCTTAGAAAAATCTTCTAAAAGACTGTAGATTGCTTTTGATTAAATGTTTTCTTTAGCCGATATCCCAGAGGTAGAAAATCACATAATTGCGACTCTAAAAAGGATTTTCACTTTCAAGGATGCGCCTAGTAAGAAAACTTCAGCCTGATGGTCAGACTGAATTGCTATTTCGTTTCACTTCCTCCATTTAGCCTGGCATTGTCTGTATTTGAGGCCCTGTTCAGACCTGGCATTAACATGCACCTTGCACAAAACAAGCAGATTGAGAAAGGCCTAACCCTAACCCAGATCACCTCCGAATGTGGTCTGAGCGATTGGCTCTCAAGGCGTCCTCAGTGAGTCCTTGGTGCGAATATACATTTCTTAGGATTGCGAAGGAATGTCCCACCCTACTCTGCCTCTGATTGGTTTACCCTGGTGTTTTTACCCTAACCATAACCAATCTCACTCCTAATGCCTAAACCTAACAAATTCAACCAACAAAGGCAACGAGTACTAGCCATATCAGAGGCAGAGTAGGGTGGGGCGTTCCTGCGCCATCCTAGTAAACGCAAATTTGTTTCCTGGGTGCATTCACTCCTAGCCTGATGTCGTCATACTCAGATTCTAGTCAGAGTATGAGTCTGATACTGCTCCATTGGGCTGTGATTATAGGGCGTGTTTCAACCGAACCAGGAAAGAAAATGCCTCTGCACTCAATTGGATACACCTACAAGCAATCGGAGCAACGGAGACAGACGTCACAGAAGCTGCAAGTAGAAGGCAGGCTTCGACAGAGCAAAGGCAGAGGCGGCAGTTTCAGTTACTGTTGATCATCTGTCCATCATCGCATAAAGCCCGCCCTGACAATTTGATTGGTCCGAACAGCTCTGGCTCGAGCATAATTGCTCCACAACGGACCAAGTCCAGACCGAACTTCCCAACCTCAAATGTTGTGGGCGAGACTAAGTTCGGCTGGCATCCAGGCTAATTCACTCCTGTATCTAGAGCTGTCCAGGTCTGAACGGGGCCTTTGACAATTTCAGTTTGTGAGAGAGGGGTGATTGGTTTTATTTTGCCCTAACCAGTCAGGGACAAGTAGCTGTCCCACCAACATCATGTTCAGTTGACACGGAAGCTAGCGACGGCTAGCAGAAGTTATTTTTCTCACATTCATCTAAGACATTCATAGGTTTTTATAATAATAATTATTATTATTATCATTAATTTCATTGACGATTGCCTTCATTTTTCTATCGCCTTTTTTTTTAGAAACAGCATGCTATGAAGGAAGATGGCATCCCAGTTTTGATTCTGCCCACTTCACTGATAACCCGAAAAACAGCCCTCAATTAGGACAACATCAGACCTATTTGAATTGCAGAACAAATCTGAGATGTTGGTGGTGATTTGGAGGTCTGAATCTGGTCTACTAAAGCTGGAGTAATAAAGGAGAAAATATTTCATTGCAATATCTGAAAATGTGACATGTTTGCAGAGCCACAGACAAACTGAACCAGCAATCCTGTCGATTTTGTTTTCATTTTTCGTTCCCTTTGGACTCATTTTAAACTGCTTTTCTTTTTTTGTCTGGCACACAAAAGCAATTTACTTCATGAAGAGGAACTATTGTTATGTTCCACACGCTGCGAAAGAGTGTTAGTGCTAGGCGCACATATACCGGCACACACACACACACACACACACCTCCCTTGCCTCTACCTGCAGACAGTGTGGAGAAGAGATAAGGCTGCATCAAATGCACAACGCAGTATTGATTTCTATGCCAACCAATCTCACCCAATCAAAAAAGGTCACGCTGTGTAGAAATCAAAAAGAGGCCTCTTTGTTTCAGAATTGCATGCTGGGTAGCCTTCAGGCAGACAGATTCAGCGAGTGAGACAGTTTGAAGCGTAACGTTTTTCATCTGTGGCTAACCACCTCATGCAGCAGGTAAAATTGGAAAACAATATTGATATCTGACCAGTGTAATGGCTCAGATACCAGTGTGAGAAAAGGCAATTTTTTTGTGTCTCCTTTCTTTGCAGAAAAGTAGTCTGGGCTCGCTCTCATGCATGGTGAAAGTACACCCATTACACACTGGTGTTGGCAGCACCATGCCATGCCTTCCAAACTCAATCTGTCTTCTTTGTCTGTCTCTGCGGCTCAGTGAGACATGATAAACAAGGCAACAATTCAAATCTATGGGGCTGGTGGGCGGATTTCACAGCCTTCCTATGGCTCGGTGCGATGACGGTCAAGACGAGGGCTTTGGGAGGCGTTTTTGATGTGTTTGTGTTGTTCCGTGCTGGGTCTGGGTCACCCCTACATGCATTAATGAGCTGCTGGGGCGTTTGATGTCGGCCTTCAAATCTCCTTTGGTGCTCTGGCCCTGGTGTCCACCCCTCTATCCTCCCTCTTTCTCACACACAAATGCACTCCTTACACACACAGTCAACATCACACGCGCAGGCAGATACTCACTCATTTACATTGACAGTAGGAAACGCGCTGCTTCGCCTTCCTGCAGCACTCTGCTGATGATTAAATGAAGAAGGATGTGCACCTGTGTTTGTTTTTTATGTTTGTATGAAAGAAGGAGAGGTGGAGACGGAATGTGTGACTAGTTTGTGTGTTTACAGTCACATTTATGTGTATGTTGACTAGGGGAGTCACGATTTTGTGAGCTTTTTGTGAGGATCGGCGATTCCCCCAGTATTTTTTTCTCTCTTCACCTGCGCACGTCTGTAGAAAAGATATACAACAGACACAATGTAGCTTATTGGCTGGTAGCATGCAGCTAAAGACACAGGGTAACATTATCTTAGCAGTAGCCTGCAGCTTAATTATTCCAGAAATCATGGCCACTTCTGGAGTCGGAGATGACGGAGAAACAATAGAAAATCCCCCTGCTTCCCTGACGTCACCAGTGTGGCAACATTTTGCCTTCCCCGTGAGTGAGTAATGGAAACAAACAATAAAGGTAAAGCATGTGGGCTCTGACGGGACTCCATGGTGCCTTCAGGTACACACTGTTAAACTAATGGTGCATTCAAATAGGCCACTAAAAAACCATGAGAAACTTGTTGCAAAGTACCCTTCTGCTATCTAGTGGCTCTTTTTGTGGCATTGTCGTCCCTTTTTCAAGAGGGAAGGCAATGCCACAATAAGAGCCAACAGCGACAGCAATGCCACATTAAGAGCCATTAGATAGCAGATGGGTACTTTGTAACAGTAACAGTTTGAGTTTCTCAAAAAAAAATTTAATCGAAAATTGATTCGAATTGTGACCTTAAAATCGAAAGTCAAATGGAATCGTGGATTGGGAGATTTGTGACACCCCTTTTGTTGACAGGATGTCACTGATATAAACAGTGAGAACAGCGAATGAAATGCCATGAAACCTTCTCCTGACAAAAACTGCTGGTCTCTATTCTTCTCATGATTATGGCTTCTTTTTTTTGTGTGTTTTTCCCCACTCATTCGCCAAGTCCCCCCAATAAACCCCATTTTAGTTCAGGCAGCCAGCTCGGCCTTCCAAATGCACAATTGCTTTCCTCTGTGAGCTCTCCTGTTTCCCGGTATGCTTATTTCCTGTGATGATCAGAGGGACACAGGGATAAAAGTGCTGCGCTTTAAGCACTTTGTAGTTTTTATATTGTTGCCATAGTAACATGAAACTGGAGGCCAAATCAATGTGGCTTCTCTCATTTGCATGGAGAAAAAGAAACCTTAAACAGAAACAGAAGGGAAAGAGAGAGGGAAGAGTAAAAGAAAAACAAGAGGCAGAGAGAAGGGGGGAAAAAATGCCATCCCAAACTACAGAGCATCACCCCTTCCTTCAGTACAATCTAGTTTAACAAGAACAGCCACTATTTATGCATGGTAAACACTTCCTCTACAACAGGCCAACCGCTTATTAGAGTGCACTTGCAAGAAAACAGAAACAACTCTTTCTCCTATATCTGAGAGCTTTAAGATGGCTTCCACAGCACCCCCATGTAGCTCCCACTCTGCACCGTTCACTTGATATGCACCCTGCATGCTGTTCACTCCACTTTGAAGTTGTTCACAGGGCTACAGAGCTATGAGTATCCTGCCCCTCGCAAACCTTCAACTCCTGCTCTGAACTGTGTGCTGCCGACTACAGGAACCACGGCGCTACAGCTACGAGTGCCGCACGAGCTATTGCAACCAACCGCAGCCTTAAAACCCATTCTGATTCCACTTGTGAATACTTAATTAGATGTTAATTAGCTCCGCTCCTCCGTACGCCACTCGCTCTATCTCGCCATTTATCAGCTTCCCAGGCTGGGCAGCTGTTAATGAATGGTGTAATTTATTCAGCCCAATCTGTTTGTCCTCAGAGTGCAATGCTGCGTAAAGACTGAGCATGTGCACATGCATGCAGTGATTAAGAAACATCTTACTGTGCAATCAGAACGGCGTAGCCAAATTGTCTGCAGGTAGCGCACACCTGAATCTCTTTCCTTTGGTATTAGCACCAAACCCTTTAGTCTCATTACCATCCATACAGACAGATTGGAGTTGGCAGCAAATGCATATACCTTCTGTCAGCAGTCTCCTCCCATTCATATATCACTACACCCGGCTGACTCCAGGGGATGTTAGTTACACAAAACAGTTGGACTTTATAATTCATTGTGCAACAGTTGAGGTTAGTGACAGATGGAGGTTGATGTCAGATCAGCGTTTGAGAAGCTTCCGCCCATAAAGAGAGCAGGAGGGAGGTGATGGATATGAAAAGAGGAAATAAGATCAGGAGGTTCTGGGTAGTATTCGTAGCAGAAATCCAATGGATCTCATTATCTCCATGCATGGTCAAGAAGTCATGCTTTCTGGCATCTGTGTAACATCCGTGATGGGCGCTACGAGGGCCACGGGCACAAGGGTCCCGTCAGTGTGGAAAGCCACTTAAAAAACTACATAAGATGCTGGTTCGGTTATTTAAAAAGCAATTTACAGGAATAAAAGTTATATTACTTAATTACCCCCATCTACCCCAATCTCTCACCTGGACAAATTAAAAGAATTACCCTGGTACCACAGTATGACAATTCATTTTAAATAAAGATAAATATAATGATAATGTATTCACATTCAAAATATTTATTATAAGACACTTTTTAAAGGAGGTTAGGGTTAGTGGGTAAGGGTTAAGGGGTTAGGATTAGGGGGTTAGGGTTAGGGAGTCCAGTGGCCTAACATTAGCAGGGATCACATACTGTACTGTATATCCCGCCTCAGGTTACAGCCAGAGGTTATGTCAGTTCAAAGAGGAAAACTAAAGCAGGTTTGGCGACATCCCAAGGAAACATGGTGTTCGTAAGGCTGGCATGTAATTACCTCCCAACCGCTCTCTGATTCCACTTAGCACTGGGCTTAATCTTTATAGGCCTCCCTAATGCATGGCAGCCATTAGTCACTTCACATAGGTTGTTTGTCATCTTGCAGCAACATGGAGCGTTGAAGAAAACAGAAGAGTGTTTTCAACAAGGAGAGGGGACACAAGACTGGAATTCTTGAGGCAATAACAAAATTCCAGCGATCCCAAGAGGCAATCTCTGGGAATTCTGTAGAGACAGAGTCGAAAGTTTGTGGTAAAAAGGGTTTGGGAATGGAATTCAGAGATGAAAGCCAGGCCCCCTCGCCATACTTCACACAAGGGGCCAAATTACGGATGACGTCGTCATTGTTTTTCGAGGCCAAACAGATTAGCCTTTAATGAGGCTCTGGCTTGCGGATTTTGGAATCCTCTCATCAGGCCCAAGTCCACGTGGTAGCCTGGTGTGATATCTCTCAGGCAGGAGCCGAGTAAACACACAGTAAACACTGACATCATCTATGGGAACTGATCAAGTCGGGCATCAGCGGGAAATGTTCAAGAGCAGTGCCGAGTTTTAGAGAGCTGACACACCAAGTCGATTATCGGCCGTCGGACAGTCTGGCGAGGTCGGTGACTCAAGTCTGTTCGGTGTGTTCCGTGCCGTCGTCCGTTGGAGGAGCCGTCGGCCTTTATTTTGGCCGACCCAACATGCTCAGTCGGAGACAGGGCAGTCGGGACTCACCGACCGTCGCTCATTAGCGACTGCCGGCTGGTCATCGGGAAATGGCGAGCGGATGAGCCTCTCAAAATCTGCCGAAAATCTTTTAAACTGACCTTTGTCGATCTGAAATGAAGACAGATTCAGCAACTGCATGGCCTATTTCTCTCTTAAAATGTTTTCAGAAACACATTTCGGTGAACTATTTTAGTACAATATGAGATCGTATTCTGAACAAGCCGCCATGACAGTCTGGCTGTGATTTTCCAGAGAAAAAAGACCCACGTGACACATTCGTCCAATCAGCTGCCCAGTTTTCATTTTCTGGGAAACAACCATAGACTGTTAATGAAAACAATACAGAGAAGCGCCGCCTGCTGCTATGGAGACGTATTACGTTGCGCGCACGCGCAGAGCGTATGCTCAAGTCGGTGTCACCTCAGTGTGTTTTGAGGCATTTTTTGGGACCTCGGGGACCCGACTGATCAGCCCGACTGCCTTTTCTGCCAATGGTCGGCCGTCTGGTTGGTGTGTAAGCACCTTTAGGGTGGAAGGACGTTGGGTTACATCTTCACATTTTAACTTAAGGAACTTTAAGGAAAGAGCTGCAAGTTTAAAAATGTTGTCTGACTTGATGAGGATGTCCAACGCACATACACTGAGAATGAATATATTGGTCCACGTCCAGCAGTTAAACTTTTAAAATAAAGAATGTTTGCATATTCATAAATTCTGTATTTTTCATTGCGGGAGAAGAAGTAGATGGCATTTTAAAACCTTTTACCTAGTTGATTGAACTTTGTTGTATAATCAGAAACAAAATATTGTGTTAAAACATATGTTTTTAGGGGACCTTTAAAAGATAATTTCAATAGATCTCATTTTTCCGTGTCTGGTCATCATTCCTATCTGTTATAAAAAGCATTGTGCTCACCAAGTTATCTGCTGAGTACAGGAAAACTGATCTCTAAAAAGGATTCCAACGGGCGATAAACACAAGCAGTCAGACGTGCAGGTTAACCAAATTTGTTTTGAATATGAAACGGAGATGAATGTTAAAATGATTAGCCAAAACTAAGCATGCACGTCATTTTAGACGGTGAATCATGGGCAGACAAAGAAAATTGTTATTTAAAACAAATTTCCTGCATTTATACACCACTTAACCTCTTGGATTAAGTCAAGAAACAGCCACCTGCACTAGTCTAGGTTAGAACCTAAAATAAAATCAACAGGGCTACTGCAAAATATTAATAGCCTTGTCAAACTTAAAAGAGTGGACTCTTTGATTGGGCTTCTACGCAAACACTAACCTTCGGCGGGCTGGCTGACAAAGTTAGCTAACGTTAAGGTGCTCTAAGCGATGTTGGGTGACGTTACTTCTTGTTGACGTTCAAAGTATTTTCAAACAAAACGAAGACTAGTTTGATCCTCGCTCCTCCTCATCCCATTCCCTCCCTTCTGTGCTTCAGCGCACTAACCCAAAAGTTGCTGTGTGGACTTTTCTGCTCTATCTGTGCTGAAACTAATAATTGAACTGGATGTCCGTGGTCTACTTAGTTAAAGCATCTAGCACTGACCGTCCACAGCTGTACGGGATAACCTGTATTTTTTGACAGGCTTGAACAATGACAGCCCTGAAGGTGGTGCAGGTCCAACATTATTCTTGTTCATCAAAGCCTTGCAAATGAAGTCCTAAAACATGATGTTTTAGGCCAAATCGGCCAGCCCCAGTGTTGATCATAACCATAACTTCAAAATAAAAACCTTTAAAGTCTTAAAAAAAACGGAATTTATTCTTTAAATGCATGCATGCCAAGGAGGTGAAGGGTTGGTGCAGGTGTTCTCATTCAAGGGAAAAGGCAGGTGTGCAAGCAAGCACTCACACTTAGACACACACACTCCTCCGTTAGCACTTAATTGACACAGCACCCCTGGACATTGACCAGGTGTTGCCTTCATGCTGTTCACATACCTGGCTCCTCTCAGCCACCTGAATGTTGAGAATGAAAGCCCTGATTAATTTAGGCTGTAGCTTCCCTTTTCAAACCCATCTGCTGCTTGCTTTGATCTGTTAGCACTGCATTTGATCTTTAGTGAGGCTGTTAACAGAACCACTAAATTAGACCATTGGCCCCAGACGAAGTCCATCCTAATTACCGTCCCCTCTACTTAACAAAAGGCCCGGGGCCTCAGGCCTAACCAGTACGCCTTCTTCAACAGATACACACACACACACACACATACACACACACACACACACACACACACACACACACACACACACACACCTTCACGTTCATAAACTCAGAGACAGAAAGTATGGCCACAATGTCAGCGCTGTCGTGGCATGGCAGCCATGGAACAGGAAGTTGTTGTAACTTGAATGTACATTGTCCAATCTGTCCAAAATGCATTATTGATAAACACAAGGCCTTAGGACATCTACATGCCAATGTTGACTTATAGTCAGTCTTATATGACAAATTGTTAAGGACGGTGTGCCGCGCCCACTTTCATAACTCATGAACCATTAATCTTTCATCGTGTAGCGTTGGTAACGCTTGTGGACACAGGAAGTGCAACAACATTTGCAATACACCATTTTCAATGCCGCACACTCCTTGCAGGAAATAAAGTCCAACTCGTGTCTAACAAATGCACAGCCGCATTGACCGACATCACGCCAGTAACCCCGACGCGTGGGGAGGTTCCACGGGCCCATCCATCGCTGCTTGCAGCTTTAATTTATTTTTATTTCTGTGTCATGCCAATTATTTGTCCCATCACACATGGGATTACAAAACATAGGTATTTAACAGACATTTTCCAGTCTCGCATATAGGAAAAATATGTATTCAGTTCATATTCATGTAAATAATCTTTGGTGTGGTTTTTCCTCCTCCTTGCATCTTATAAAATGAATTTATCCCAGGACTTGATTTCTGTCTGATTGCTTATCATTTTATTGCAAAACCCCCTATTTCATATCATCCTAAACTCACTGACAATTTATGCAGAAACAAGGAGCATCAATTCATATATAAAGTGATCAATTGCTATACAAGTAATAGAGTTACACACACATTATGTTTGCTGAGATGTGTGTTTTTTAATGTTTTTTTTTAAGCAATTATATCATTCCGAGGCTGTTTCTTCTATTGCTGAGATAATATATAATTTATGTGAATGCATGTATACCAAATCATACTACTACTCTATTGAAATGTAAATTCCTTCTGGGCTGCCCATAATGAAGCCATTTGGGAATTTCCATATTGGAAATCTTACCATTTCACCCCATGGTGTAATTGTATTTCTTTATAGGCTGATCCAAACAGAAAGATAAGGCAGTGTGTTATTCAGATACAGCGTTATCTGAAAATTGAAACCTAATTACATGCTGATAACTGTGGAATGGAATCAGCTTTATGATCTACCCATATACACATACCTGTACCTTGACATTAAAATCAGCTCTCACTTTTTTCAACACTGCACACATCAGATTTCCTTCTTAAGATTGAAACCAGTATTTATGTAAAAGAAACAGTTATAGTGTCAGTTTAGAATAGCTGGTGCTTTTGGTCCAGCTATAATAAGCAGTCATGGCCTTTTTAGTTGAAAACCTACACATGTGAATCATGACTCTTGCTCACAGATCACAGGAATGATCTGAAATCCTTTTACATCTAATCTGATTTTGTTTTTTAAACATGGCCTTTGATGACTCTGCAAAGTAAAGTTAGCTCGGCAATTCCCACGAAACATCATGAGGGCATTTGAAAAGGAGTAGCACAGTCACACGGTCAGACCCACATTGTCCGTTCAATAGAACTCCCCCACATTCCTGTGTTCCTCTCACAACCTGAAGACACAGAGAAGAATGGTGGTGGCTGGTGTGAAAGTAAAAACTAAACAAGCAACAAACTTAAATTAACATCTGTGTGCTGCAACAACACAGCAGATTTTTCAGATCATTTGAAGTCTGTGTTCATTACCCGACTGTAATTCTCACAATGCAGCCAACCCTGGTGACATACATCAAAGCATTCTCAGGAGCGGGTTTGTATGATATATCGTACGAAAATTAGCGACTGCCGGCTGGTCACGCGATGACCGGTCACATGACACTTAAGTTTAGCGGTCTTCACAGTTAAATTTAGCCGACAAATGGTTATTTGGAGCCAGCTTCAGAGCACCGCGAGCTGCTGGTCATTTCAGATGCCGTTGCTAGTTGAGTTTAGCTGACAAAAAGTACCATGCAGCACTGACAGTAAGTGTAGGCACCAGAAGGACTAGTTAAGAAAAGATTGTGGTTTGGATTAAAACACTACTGGGACCAGTGTTGGGAGTAACGCCTTACAAAAGTAACACACTCACTCACTCACAACAGGGACCAAGTATTTCTTTGAACCAATCACAATTGTCTTGGGCAGCGATAAGCTCTGGACGCAGTGACGGTGGCTCTGCAAAATAGGTGGAACTTGTTCTGGTGGAACATTTGCACCACAGCATACACTATAGGACAATATATAAAATATACATACAATATTAAATGAAGTTAACTGTTCACACAATACAATAATGTAAGCAGGGGTGTCGGACTGTGGGTGGAAATGGTACTGAGTAACCAAAAATATCCAAGACTGGATAGCTATGGATGCGGGCATACAGTAGAGAATGCCTTTCTACAGCCTGGTCCTCCAGTAATGTTAGCAGTTAGCAGGGTTAGCATGGCAGCGTTAGCCAGGACCAGTCGGGATAATTTTACTGGCTGTGTCTCAATTGTTTTTGAGAGTAACCAACTTGGGTACTTTATATAAGTCAATGTGAGTATACGAATACCAGTCCCTAGTAGCCATGTTAAATTAGCCTGAAGCTAATGCTTCCCTGCT
The DNA here is from genome assembly GCF_031162955.1 of Sander vitreus. Taxonomy (NCBI): domain Eukaryota; kingdom Metazoa; phylum Chordata; class Actinopteri; order Perciformes; family Percidae; genus Sander; species Sander vitreus. The sequence continues at coordinate 31,414,296 of NC_135856.1, forward strand.
CAGGAGGAAATTAGCCAACTCTGCGTCCTTTTGGGCTCTAAGCTGTCTCCATCTTTCAAATACATCTCAAATATTTATCCTGGGTTTGTTACGTCTCTGGTCACGCAACTGTTAGAAACATGCAGGGTTTTTTTTAGGTCTGTAGTCTATCTCCGTTGATCCTGTTCGTTTGTTTGCTGCCTTAATGGCTGTACTAACATTACAGCTGTAGCGCGCTGGCTTTACATTTTTACAGGTATATCTGGCAACCTGTCAAACTGGGCAGTTGATAACAACACACAGGCCAAAACACAAACAGAAATTTCAGAAGGAGAAAATACTGGCATTAGCATTGTTGTCAGAAAAGATAGTATTTCAACTTAGCATGTTTCCTTAATATCTGATGACTCACTAGGGTCATTTTTGGATTTATTACAGTAAATATATTACATATTGGACCTTTAAGTATCAAAAGTAATTGTCTGATATTAAATGTACTTGGGTATTAGAAGTAAAAGTAAAAAAAAAACTTTTGTTGTGAACTGTATTGTGGCTTCCACATAGTAAAGCATAATAATCAGGGTTTCCACACCGTCTTAAACATCACAAGAGAAAAACAGAAACAGACTTATATTTTATTTTTGTGAGGAAGAATCTTTCGTAAACTAATCATACGTAAACATCTTGCAAACACGGCCACAGGGTTGTAACGTTAACTTCATCACCCCACTGTCGTTGGGGTGGTCATCGTCTGTTACCATGGCAGCAGAGCCTGCAGCAGGTGCTTCCATGACGCTATCCATTATTATGCTTTCTCCGCCTCTTCTTTAGTTTTGCCGCTTGGCAACAAATAAGCATTATGTAACCAACTGCAATGGAGCGTGCAATCTAGGAGCAATGATTTGCCAAACTGCTTTGTTGCCGTCTAACAAATTTCTTCTGATTTTATTTTGTAGTAACGAGTAACGAAGATGCTTAGGGGAAATGAATCAGGGTAAAATTATACATTTTATTTAGGAAATGTAGTGGAGTAAAAGTAAAAGTTCCCAGAAATATAAATAACGAAGTAAAGTACAGATACGTGAAAATTCTACTTAAAGATGCAGTAGGTAAGACTTATAAAACTAACTTTCTGTCATATTTGCTGAAACTGACCCTATGTTCCAGTAGAACTACATGAAGCAGGTCATTTAAAAAAAATCTGGCTCCTCTGGTACCACCTACAGCCTGCAGTGTGATTTGCAAAAATCCACATCTCCTTGTTCAGATGCACCAATCAGGGCCACAGGGGGTGTCTAATTGCGTGTCAATCACTGCTCACACATTCATTCTCCCTCGTGGGGGGAGGGGCTTAGGAGACCGTTTGGGCTTTAGCAGAAAGCGGGGGAGGGACTGAGAAGTTGTCGATGTTCACATTCTTTGGCTAAATCCTGGATCTTCACAGTCCTACCTACAGCACCTTTAAGTACAGTAACTAAGTATTTGTACTCACTGGGTGAGGGACACGCGCCGGATGTCAGGCAATGGTCCTGGAAATGTACTTCCGTTGATCCAGACTAATATTGATGCAATGACATCAAAACACATCAAAACACCTTATTAGATATGTAAAAGAACTATAATTGACAAAACTGCAAATGACGTTATACAATTCTGTTACAGCACAGTTACTGAGATGTCTTTTAGATCACATCATAGAATAATATCAGGGGCCTAAATATCATTGCAACAAATGTATGAAGAGTGAGTGCTTTACTTATTGTAGTATTGCGTATTGAGTACTGTATGTACCGTGTGTTTCAGGTAGCTCTGCACTTAAGTTTTACATCGACACCTGTTTCAGCACTAAAACTTTCCAAATAATACTTTTGGATAGATGAAGACATTCATTACTTGTTTTGTTTTGAGGAGAATTACTGTCAAGTTTGAATGTTTCTTTCATTTAACAGCAGTAGCTAGTAATTTTTCTCCTGCTGTATCATGCTGAAGACATGCTGCTGTACAGGTATGAAGAAAAGACTCACTGTTGCACATATTGCTCCTGTCAGTTGTGCTTGTGTTTTATGTTGCTGGAGTCAAATATGCCTGAGAGCTCTTTGTGTGCCTTCTGAGGAATGTACTGTATGGGCATATGGATGTCATAGATACTGAACATACTGTGTACAATGAGTGCATAGACTCACATGCAAACACACACTAGGACACGTACACACACACACACACACACACACACACACACACACACACACACAAAGGTAGCATTTTGGACCGCAGAAGGCGCAGGTTTATACCCCTGACGATGAAAGACTTAGTTGATTAAGGCTTTTAAGTTCAGAGCCAAGAGTTGATGTTAATGGATGGTGGTGATGGAAGGTGAGCGCTCCTCTCTTTAAAGGAAAATCTTCTTCTTTCAGTTATGACAACATTTTCACACTAACTAATGATCTGATACTAGAATAGAGTCCAGTTAAGCAAACGACGTGCAGTCAAACAATAAGACTATTTTCTTGGGCCGGTTTTAGCAAGCAAGTTTTACTAAAATCAGACATGCATGCCTCAAGCCCAAGCAGCATACTTGTCGTAGTTCTTGTTGTTACAACTTGACATCATGAGACATAACTACCTAAAATCACCAAAATGCTCTACATGTGTAAAGTCATTTTCAAGCATTTACAATTCATGGTAAGCCATAAAATATTTGACTAAAGTCAAAAGATGATAATGAAGATAAAGCCATCACCTTCCGCTAGCATTCCATTGACTGCCATTCATTTTGGCGTCACTTTGACAGCGAATAACTTTACATCTGAAGCGTTTAAAGACTCTATTTGTCCATTGTTTATTTCTAAAGAAACACGACAATGTATAAAAGGCTCCATTACCTTGTTTCTCACGTAATGGCCCCGTAGCAGATGTTTTTGTAAAAATTGTGTCATAACCACGCAACTTTCTGTCGCACAGTAGAGAAATTACTGTGCAGTACAGGAGAAGCTCGCAGGGAATCAGGGGGACGTGGAGGCATACCGTCAAGGGAGAAGCCCATAGAAAATCCATGAAAGCATCGGAACAAAATGTTTCAGCAATGTTTTGATGGATTGGAAATATTTCATGTAAGTGCAAGTGAATTCATATGAAGTAACATTTATCCACGAACAAACAGATTTCTCTTGGCACAGCTACCAGAATCCTTACAACTTTCAGACAGGTTGCTTACGTCACATCTACGTTGTCAAGCTCAGTTTGAGGCTGAGAAGGTAGCTTTGAGTCAGTTTATCAGAGTTTTTTCAATTGAGAACCGCTGTCTGCTGTAGCTGGAAACAAGGTTGATGAGAGCCGTTTGACTGAACCAAAACAGTGATGTTTTTGGCAAAACAAAATAATGAACTGATAGAACTAAAATGCTCGAAAAGTTACGTAGATACAACCTGGACACATTTTCCAGCCCCAAACCACATTTTCCCGACTAATCGATATGCGAGTTAGGCTGGAACCTCTCATTTTATTTTATATTTTCAAGGGGCGATATCAACGGCCGTAGACCAAAATGCCTCTGGACGCAATTACATTGACTTACAACCAATCAGAGCAACGAAACGTGACTGAGCGAAGACAAATGTAAACAGTGTTGGGAAGGATACTTTCAAAACGTATTCCGTTACAGAATACAGAATACATGCCCAAAAATATAATTTGTAACGTATTCCGTTACATTACTCAATCTGAATAACATATTTTGAATACTTGGATTACTTCCACATTGAATTGCATTTTATAAGTAGGAATGCAGCCATCACATACAGCTTACTAAACAGGCCTATTCTGGTGTGTTCTTCTGTTCCAACTGGCTGAACGTGTACCTGAACAATTGATAGATTTTTGTATTTGTAGTCCCGAACTGCATACTACAAAAATCTAACCGCAGTCTAAGCTACCACGAGCTAATTTTAGCTAACGTTAGCTAGCATGTCAAATAGGGTTAGTCAGTCTTTCAATGGCTCTGGGGCTAGTAAATCAGCACATAGGAGAATGTAAAGTTGCACGTCAACTAAGCAGTTAGCTACCTGATACAACTATAAAATAGCAAGGTGACCAGTAAAACTACAACAGATGACTACCCCTGGCTAATAAAAACAAAAACACTTACTTTAAGATGCTTCTTAGGTGGAGTAATTTGGACGCTGAAAGGAGGTTGGTTGTTGGCAAGCAGAGTTATATTTCGTTCTCCCTTCTCTTTCTTTAATGTGAAATGCTGTTTGAATTCCCAAAATAGAAACGCATTCCTGCCCTGGCTCTGTTTTGCCGGGTTCTGACTCCATTGTGACTGATCACGAAAATAACAAATTTTTTTCATTTTCATATTGGGGGAATTGCATGGAGTTGCCTTAATTTATTTAGAGAGTGAATAAACTTGTTAAACAGAGAAGTATTGTCATGTAATCCATTGATTTCAACAATGTAACTGTATTCTAAATACCAACTATTTAAATTGTAACTGTAACGGAATACAGTTACTCATAATTTGTATTCTGAATACGTAACGCCGGTACATGTATTCCGTTACTCCCCAACACTGAATGTAAACAGACTACAGCGTGCAGAGAAGAGCTGTGATGCTGTAGCATCAATATGTCTGTGAACGAGTGCTGCCATTTCTGCCATCAGGATTTTATAATTGGACTGCAACAGAAAGTTCCACCATTAGCTGCAGCCATCCAAGTTGATTTCACCTCAAAGGCGCGAGGTTTTTGCTCGTTGTCCCCGACGCAAGGGTGTGCAAGCCAAAAAATGGCGTAATCACATTTTGCGTAAAGCGCGAAAACTCCGCAAGTTGAAACATGCCCCATGTTAAATAAACGGTTGTGATTGGCCCGACCCAGGCCAGGTCGGCTGGAAATCTGTCTGAACGGGAGGGGGACAGATGCATTTGCCAGGTCAAATAAAACATGAACTCACAGATTTGTCTGGTTCCCATGCTACAAATTTCAACTTTTGTAGTTTGATGAACATCTCTCTTCATGAGTAAAGCCCTCTGTTGGGACAAGATTAGTAACGAGACTTACGTACACTTTTTGAATGGACTATTTTCTCTGAGTTCATACCTGACCCCCCAACCTGGGCCTTGAATATGTTGGTCTCTTGATTACACCGCCTTGTCTACATGCCCTTGAGAAGCTTTCTGCACTTTTCTTTATTTACTCATCATCATCCGCATGTGACATCATCGGCACTCTTGCATACCTTTGTTGCGTTTTCCTGCACGCTTTAATTCACAGCGACAAAAGATAAGAGGAACCCACAGCATACCAGCCAGAGAGAAGAAGAGTGCTGAAGAAAGAGCAACGCAAAGGCAAAATAAACAGATTTCAAAGCACTTCCATATAAAGGCATCAAACGTCCCATGCGATGAAACAACATGCCGCAGCTCGTTTTAATTGACACATTGACAACCTCAGACTTATGATAAGAAGAGGGGAGTGGGGGGCAATAAGGATGGAAGGAAGGAAAGAGGGAGGGAGGGAGGGAGGGAGAGAGGGGCTAAGGAATGAAAGAAAGATCAGCCTAAACTAACAACAATAAGGGAATGATAGAAGGGCTTAATTTTGCCTGACAGACGGTGCTTTCATCAAATTGTGTGCATTGAACTGCTCCTTAATTAATTATTGAATAAGGCGGCCTGCTCTTCGGCACTGGCCCTCATTTGATGCTCCCACAAATGTGTTTCTGCTGACAGATAGAGGTCCACTACTGGCCCCTATTTACACATACCAAAATAGAATAGCAGGCAAGTCCCAATACCGTGTTACAGAGCATGACTGGAGCTTTGATGGTATTACAGCCGCCTTAGGGAGGATTTTAGGATCCGTTTTCAACCTTACACAGAGATATTCTTCATTGTCACTATGTTTATTTATTTGTGTGTTTTTGCACATATGGGGTGATCTGAAATCAGTCAACTTTTTTAATCACTGCTTTTCACAAGGTATTAAAGAATATTTTAATCAAGAGGCAAAAGAAATAAGGGGTTTAAAGACTCACCGATACCATTCGGTATCCGGTTGTATTATCACAGACACAACTACAGCGATCCATGGACCCCTGGATCGATCTAAATGGACCACGTTACCTCGTTACCAATGGGAAAAAGTGTGTGGTCCTGTATTCATCCGTAACAGGAAACATAATGAAACATAATAATTTCCATAATGGTTGACTGAAGCTAGTTGACTACCTGTTATAGTATAGCATTCATGGCTTGTACTTGTACTTTACTCAAGTATTGCCATATGCCATGTTACTACTTTATACTTCAACTCCATCCATTACATGTCAGAGGGAAGTATTTTCTCAACTGCATTTATATGACAGCTGTAGTGAGCTGCTTTGCAGATTAAGATTTTACACACAGTATAGGCTATATGACATATTTATAGAATATAATGCATTGTTAGATATTAATCTATCCAACAATATATAAAGTGAGACTCTCCTACGCCGAAAATCGACCCCATAGGTCATTCCTACAAGCAGCAATTTTGACACATTTTAATATGTATTGTTAGGTGGCGCCCTCTAGTGGCCCTAGTAATTATGACCGGAGCAAAGCAGGAAGTCATGTAACGTGTTATCAAGACCCAAGGGGGTAAGCGAGAGTCTGGCGTTCCTCCTATGGGCAGTTTCTGAGGCTAACAAGCCATCACCTGCCGCTAGCATTCCATTGACTGCCATTCATTTTGGCGTCACTTTGACAGCGAATAACTTTACATCTGAAGCGTTTAAAGACTCTATTTGTCCATTGTTTATTTCAAAAGAAACACGACAATGTATAAAAGGCTCCATTACCTTGTATCTCACGTTATGGTTCCATGAGACGTTTTTGTAAAAATAGGCTAACGATTGTGTCATAACCACGCGACCTGCTGCCACATAGTAGACAAATTACCGTATAGTCAGGAGAAGCTCACAGGCAGTTTTGACTTACATTAGCTGTTTAAGTTTAATTACTAATGTTAACTAGCATTTTAGTTAGCAATAATTAGCCTGTGCCTATGTTATCTCCTTACATATACCTACGCTCTCCGTCTCTGCAAGATTGGGAATGATTGAAATTTCTCTTGGCACATCTACCAGAAGACTTACAACTTTCAGACAGGTTGCTCACGTCACATCTACGTCTTCAAGCTCAGTTTTAGGCTGCGCAGTAACGCTCAGCCATCACCGGAAAAGTGCTTCTAATTGACTTCACTGGTCTCCGTGGAAGTCTATGGCGTCGCTTTGTCCATTCTTTTACTGTCTGTCAAGACCCAGAAAGTCTGTTGAGGGTGGCCGGACACAGGACTTTCACCCAGGACAACGGCGTTGATTTCCCGTACTTATAGCAAACGGAACTATGTCACGTCTTCATCACGTATGTTGTTACGTTATGTACTTAAGCATGGATGTGAAGTAACGTAACAAATGCACGCATTTTAACCGAAACCACAGTCTTTTTCTAAACTTAACTAAGCAGTTTTGTTGCCTAAGTAGTGTTTGTGCCTAAACCTAACCAAACTGCGACCATTTCACAAGGTTAATGACCTTTGTGTTTGTGTATGAGGGCGGAAAATGCTCCTTTGGGTCGTATTTCATAAAGTTGTGGGATTTGCTTGTAATGTAAAAAATTGTACAAGGTGTTATGGCTGATGTTACTTAACTGTCAATTTGTATTCTTCCTAACCCTTCACATACTACACAAAGGTAGAGTGGTAAAAAGAGATTTTCTATATTTATTCTAATTTATTTCTATACATAACAGTTATGTATCTGCAACATGCAGGATTTTACCTACTATTATAAGGATTAGGTGCAGGTGCACGGGCATAGCAGCAGCTCAACTGCAGGGCTGTAAGATGATGCAGTATTAGGACAGCCTGGTCTCACAGAATTCCGTGAAATGATCACGAACTGTTAACACCACATTGCGTGGTGGTGGCACGTAAAGTGTGAAAATTCTGTGTGGCCACCACGGAAAACAATGCCAATGTAAAGTCAATGAGAAGATGACGTAGCATTAGGAGCGACTACGGTAGCGAGTAGTATGAAAGCCCGAAAATCCGCGTAGGTAGGTTGGTTGGGGTGGTGGATGTGTCAAACACAGGACTTTCACCCAGGACACCAGGGATCGTGTCCCGCGTGTCACGTTTCCTAAACCCAACCATAACCGTCCCATTCTTCTTTTCCTAAACCCAACCATCCCGTTCTTCTTTCCTAAACCCAACCGTCCCGTTGGTGTCCCGCGTGTCATGGAAAGCCCACCCACAACCTTTTCCTTAACTTAAGATTTTGTTTTTTTGTGTTCATTTCACGGAATTCTGTGAGATCAGGTTGCACTAAGAGCGACAACGGTAGAGAGTAGTACGAAAGACCGAAAATCCGCGTAAGGAGGCAGGTTGGGGTGGTTGACAGGTCAAACAACACAGGAGGCCTGCACGTTGAAAAATGACGCCAAGAGTCCCGACCAAAGGCACGTGACCAAGCGTAGGTTTTTTTACATGCTAAGAGTGAGAATGTGTTGGTTAGTCCCCAGTTATATATAATAATCTTACCATTTATTTATTTAATATCTGCTCTAGCTTTTTCAACGTTTTAGACAGAAATATGGTAATAATAATGGTCCGAAATGATGTGAAAGTGCTTTTTTTATTGAAAAAAGTTAACATTTACTTGAGGGAGGACTCCTAAACCTCCGCCAAATACGTGCATTTAAGTCTTACACCAACCTAGGGAAAACACTGATACGTGTGGTAAAAGGGCGTTCAGTTCATGATTTACAGCCACGAACTCATCCCATGTGATGCAAAAATTACCAGCAGAGGCTGCTATGACTGTCACATGCTGTGACTGGATGCATACAGTATTAATGCAAACTGCTTTATGTCTTACAGTACAAACGCTGTTGGGCACATGTGCTGTACCACAGCCGTGCAGAGATGAAGTGAGAGGACGATTTATGAATGTCCATAAATAACATCAGACTGCCTGCATTTTGACATGCTAATAAATGCTTCCTCCAAATCAATAAGACATGGGAAACACTAACCCAGCCCATCATTCAACAAATCAAAACCTCATGATTTCCCCACAAATGGTCACAGCCTTCTTTACGCGCTGAAATCCGTGCTCTTGGCCTGGATCTGACACGAGATTAGAGGAATAATGGTGGAATCTGCATCTGACTTCCCTTTTTTCTCACCCTGTTCTTTTGATTTGGGAGCCCTCTGTTTGCAGCCTGCATCTTTTCAGCTCCTCTTGTTTGGTTTGGGCATATCTGGCATAGCTGCGGTCTTGTTAATACTTCTCCCAAACTCAGTGCATCTGGAGAAAGTCAGCCCACACACCTCCTTAGTTGCATCAAACAACCAATGCATTCAATGTACATGCAGTACCAAAAGTGGAAGGAGTACAAAAATATTCTACTTAAGTAAAACTACTATTACTGTGATAAAGTTTTACTTAAGTATAAGTAAAATGACCAGTATAAAAATCTACTCAAGTAAAAGTAAAAAGTAGCTCATTTAAAATTTACTCAGACTACTTTTTAATGGAGGGAGATATACTTTTTTTTACATTTATACATATATCATATCTTATTTATACTTAGTATATTTATTAATTAAATCGCCGTCTTTTGCGATCTAAAAAGGGCACAAAACCATATCACGCTTTTCGATTTTTGAGTACAGATACTTTGTGATTTAAAAATTATTATTTTAAAAACTAATTTAAAAAGTAAAAGAACACAAAAAAACAACTCAATTCCAGTAACGTGAGTAATTGTAATTAGTTACTTCCCACCTCTGTGCAGTACACTCTCGGAAGTAGATAGACAACTTACTAGTCTCGCTTTGCCAGACCTTCCTCCACAGCGCTGTGGAGGAGGGTCTGGCTAGTCCACACAGCATTCCAGGATGGGAGAAAAATGTGCTCTGGTTTATTGGCATTTCTTTAAACCAATCACAATCGTCATGGGTGGCGCTAAGTGCCGGACGGAGCCACGGTGCCGCTGCAAAATAGCCTCGGGAAGGAATTTGTTTTGGTGGAACGTGTACGTTCAAAGGTTGTTTTAGTCGTGTCACAGAAAACTCTGATTGGACAGATGGTCTAGCTAGCTGTCTGGATTTACCCTGCAGAGATCTGAGGAGCAGTTAACCATAGTCCTCAGAAATCCACCGGAGTTTAGAATGCCAACACAAAGGAAACATAAAGTAACGGACATCCGTCCGAAAAGAGTGACATCTGGCGGAATTTCCGGCAGCACCAGAGCAATCCCGGAAGTGGAACTAACAACTCACTGATGCCAGGTTTGTCCTCAGATGAACTGATTTCAGGTCTGTGAGGACATCTCCAGCCCATAAAACTCACAATTTTACCCAGTTGAGAGGAAAGAGGAGAAATCAGCAGATATAAACATGCCTTCCCTGAATTAGAGGTAGTAGCATCCAGTAAAGCCTTTGATCCAGCCCTAACTAGATCGCTTTGACAAGTCCAATTTACGGCTGCTTCTCCACACAATGGCTCATTGTGTGGAGAGCTGGAGATGATCTAATCGCCGCTGCCCTCAGAAGTCTGAGTGAGGAGATGAAGAGGAAACATAGTGGAAACGTTGTCGTCCATCACGTTTGATGTGAAAACACATGACGGCTTCACCTTATCTGATTTTTTTTTTATTCCAAATTAGTAAAACCAAATGAAATGAAGCACATCAAACGAGATGAAGGAGTCATTTAATTGCATTACAGAGCCACACTCCACTTCCTGCGGCAACCATCCACTCCGTCTGTCTGCATGGACATCACGATGAATAAATGGATGGAACAATGCTCCTGCATGATGATGCTTTGTTGAATAGGGTTTTTTTTTTTTTATCAGCTCTTCACTCCCTGTTCACACGGCTGCAAACACAGCCATCCCCCCCCAAACACATATCTCACACACAACCACACAGGCAAAAAGTGATTCACACACAGATTGTTCAAGCTTCAAATAAACCTGGTCGCCCAAAAGACAAATCAATGGCCCCTCATCGTCAGCAATCCTGCAGAAACTCCCTTCGCTCTGGCGCGAGTTCAGAAGTCAGCTACACACCCAAAGACAAAGCCGAGCACAAATGCGGACTCATGCCATCCACCATCTATGGAAGCGAAAAAAAAAAAACAAGGCAGATTCTGAAATGCCACCTCGTGACTTTTTGGAGGAGCTAATCTATTCTATTTAATGTAGTTCAGAGGGGCCCCGGCTCCACGCTGAAGACACAAGGCAGGATTAGTCCTCATATAGCGGTGGCAAGATGAAAGCAGATAAACCACTTAGCCTGGTTCTTGGATGACTTTATATATTTATTTCCCTCAAGTCTCTTCCCCAACGTTTGAAAAGGGATTTAGCAGCAAAGACACTTAAGTCTCTGGAAGTTAATCTTTTTTTTTTCTTTTTTTTATTTCAAATAAGTTTGGGATTTTGTTGCGTGCGCTGTTGAGTTTTATGAACTTTCGACTGTAGTTCAGGGAGGGTTGAGAGACAGAATTCTCTGTGCTAACTATGGCCTTTGTAATAATAACAAAAAAATCTCAAGCATTGCTGTGAAACTGTCATGACAGTACTCTTCTCTGCTGCTCTATCAAAAACACTGTATGTGATGCTAACTGCTTTGACATTTCAATGTATTTCATAGGTCACTGAGTGTGGTTTTCTTTCTGAATCACACCTCAAAATCAGTGGTTCAAGTTTTAAAAGTAAAAGTACTCAATGTAGGAAAATCCTTACATTTTTAACTGGTAATTCCACACAGTTCTTAGTTTAATCGACTAATCATTTCAGCTGTACTTGTAGACCGTTATATTGTTGGGTAGTTCATAAGAAAACATCATATATTATACACTACATGTGTTTTGTGTGCAAAAAATCTTGATTTGTAAAGTAACTAGTAACTAAAGATGAATGTAGTGGAGTAAAAAGTACAATATTTCTCTCTGGAATGTAGCAGCAGTAGGAGTAGAAAGTAGAAAGTAGCATGAAAAGAAAAAACTCAAGTAAAGTACAAGTACCTCAAATTTGTATTTCAGTACAGCACTTGAGTAACCACACCTCCAAATAAATTCACGTGAATAACCCTCATAATTTGGATGCAGATTCCCCTGACCCTACAATGTGTTGTGTAGCCTTCATGTCTGGCTGAGAGTCTGACCCGTGTGCTCTGCAGTATCTTCCCACTCCTCTATTGACTCTGCAGACCCTGCGCTCCGAGCCGAGCGCGCTGAGGGGTGCCGACCCCGGGCTTTGGCCCCCGCACATCAAAGGCTCCTTATGGAGGATGTTAATATTTGCTCAGGTGCATCTCGCGGGTCTGCTTCGAGCATATAAATATATCAGAGGCCAAAGGGACGTCTGGTCACGCTGTCCCTGTGTGTGTGAGAACAGGGGAGGGGAGGGAATGACAGTGTGTGCTGTCGCAAAACACACAGACACACACACACACACACACACACTCATATACACAGACTCCACCCCTCCTCCGGTCTACAGCCTATATTTGAACCCCCTCATCTCACTCTTTGCTTTTTTCTCGGTGGCCCTTTGACCTGGGGCTGGCCTTGGGTCGGGGGGGGGGACATGGACAGGACAGCTGGGGACAACAAGAGTCCTGTCCCCTCCTGCCTCCTGTCTCTTCCATCCCATGACCCCTGCATCGCCTTTGAACTTCTGCCACCCTGTACCGAGGCCCTCCTGAGACGGCAACTGTTTACCCAACAATGTAACAAATAAGAACACAGTGGCAAGATTAGATATAACTTTCCCCAACCCTTTTGTTTATGGGACACAAGACCTCCATCTCACATCTGCACCGATTCCATCTTGGTGTCACTGATTACGGAGGCTTACAGAAAGACCTGGGCCCCATCTCCCCACGTTGCTTACACTCCTGTTCTTTGGAAGTCAGGTTGACTCGGCTCGCCGCGACCGGCTTGTTTACGCCAAGCTCCGCAAATAAGATCTCACCCTCTGCAATCTCCGTCGTCAGCCAATACCGATAGACAGATGTGGAATCTAGAAACTCCAGCGTCACATCAAAAGAGCTGGAAGCCAGTCAGCCCCACATCTGTGGAACAATCTGACTGCGAAACTGATGTGTTTTGTAACCGGCTCGCTGACAATACACAGACTGTTGAAGATCTGCAGAGCTGTTGCTGCTGCTGCAGGAGCCCACTCTAACATACATGTCTGGAGTTTAGGATCCCAGGCAACCATGGAGTCCTGGTGCAGCATTACTTTCCTACAAGCTCCAACAGGGCAGTGGCCTATTGAGCATTGACAGTCTTGACACGATTACCAAATATAAACTTTAAAGTAATGATAGCTTGTAAGTAATCTGGACAATTGTATTGTTGTGCTTTTTCAGTATAAGAACTCATCATCAGACTTGTTCTCATGAACCATTCGTACAAAAAGCTGCTAAAAAGCTTTTTTGCTTTATGCACCACAGTGACTGCCGCTGTATAAGAATGCTGTGGGCCGCATGGAGAGGAGGTCGAGGTGGATGGTTGGGTCACAAAACACATCGCTTTCAAGCCAGGGAGTGGAGTTCACTTCCCGGGGAAACCAAAAGACTTTCGCCCAGGAAATGTGTGTTCCTTGGGAGTGTTTTATTCCAAACCACGATTTTTTTCCTAATCTTAACTAGTCGTTTTGGTGCCTGAATTTAACCATTGTCGCCGCATAACGCTCACTTTTTGTAACCTGAACTTAACCATAATGTCTGCCGAAACGACTGGCACCATCAGCTCACAGTCACCTTTGAATGGGTAAACTGAACTAGCAACTGCAGCTGATACGGTGACATATCACGGTGCTCTGTAGCCGCCTACCAGTATTCTTGGGTAAACTGAACTACCAACTGCTGCTGGTACGGCGACATCTCACAGAGGCGGTCGTCCTATTTTCGTAAGATATCATACGTATCGGTGTGCATACATTTTCGTAAGAACCTGTTCATGAAAATCCGTCGCATCAGACTACTCACTTCTTTTGTGGAAGAGACTGACCAGATGGAAGGCGACACTATTTCATTCCCCATAAATACGAGACATATTTATATAAATAAGGGTGAGGGGAGACAGATTGGATAGTTTTGTTAGAGCAAGGTCAATATACACCCCAACAGCAGAGAATTACCTTGGAGTTTGTATCACAATCATGTACATCATACTTCTGCCCAATGCTGGTGGCAGAAAATCCATTAAAGCTGTGACATCGATTCATCATCGATGTGGAAATGTTAAAGAAAAGTCTCTCACAATGACTTTGTCTGTCTATCTAAACTCAGCGCCGGTCCAAGGACGTGTGCAGAAGCAGATGTCATTCTTTGATGGCATTTTCCTGTATTGCCTGTGAATGGTGATAACATTACTGAGCAAAATCAAACAGGAGTGTTAAATTATATAATATTGATCCTCTGTTCTTATCAGTCAGGCCCAGGGCCTGTCCTTCCTGCTCACATTGTCCTCCTTGCTGGTTGTAACTTTTTGCTTTCTGGATGTTAAAGTATGAGGGAAGTATTCCAGTGTATTCATTGTGGAAGTTCAAGGTTAACCCAAATCACAAAAAACACAATTTCCACCTTAATGTACTATGCAGACAAAGCTGGATTACCAACCAAGTAGTCCCACATAGCCAGACCTATATCTCCACAGCGCTGTGGTCTGGCTACACCACACGTACATTCCAGCATAGGAGAAAAAAACACTCTGGGTTGTTTGCATTTCTTTAAACCAATCACTATCGTCTTGGGCGGAACATTTGCACCCGCCAAGAGAAAATGCCACATACAATATTAAATGAAGTTAACTGTTTCCACAATACAGTAACGTAAGCTATTTAAATTAGCTGGATACATGGTTATAAGTAATTTGCTCACCAACAATCCCACCAATCGGTCCCAAAACGTCCCAGTTATATTGTAAATGCGGTAAATATATTCTTTGTAAATCTTTATAATCATTCCCTGAAAGAACCAAGCAGGGCTGCCTTGTTGCACGAATCAAATATTCTTCAAAACTTGCCATTTTCAGCGTGGAGCTTGTTAGCTCGAAGATTGATGTTGTTAACACTACTACAAACTCAGTGCATCTGGAGAAAGTCCCACACACCTCCTTAGTTGCATCAGACAACCAATGCATTCGATGTACATGCAGTACCAGAGGTGGAAGGAGTACAAAAATATTCTACTTAAGTAAAATGCTATTACTGTGATAAAGTAAAATGAACAGTAATAATACTGAATGCAGTACTAAAATGACAATGTAAACTTAAAAGACAGGAGCCTTTTCTGTCATTTTACTTTTCCATCTGGTCGTTTTGTGTCTCTTTGAGGTCATATGTATTGTGGTAAATGTATTGTTAGTCATTTTGCACCTCATGTGGTCATTTTGTGGTAGTTTTGTGTCTCTTTGTAGTCATTTTGGGTGGTTTGTAGTTGGTATGTGTATGTTTTTTGGTCACTTTGTGTCTATTTCCAGTCATTTAGCGGCTCTTTGTGGTCATTTTGCAACTCTGTAGTTATTTTGTGTCATTTCTAGTCGTTTTGTGGTCACTTAGCGTCTCTTTGTGATCGGTTTGTGTTTTTTACAGCAACATTTTGGGACTCCTGACCTCTTTGAGCCCAGCAAGCCCAGGGGCCAATAATATTACATAGGCAATTATTATAAATAAAAGAATAGATAACAATGGAAAGTTGCTGCAGGTTTTGCCATCTTCCTGTAGAACAAACCACCTCAGCACTAAAAGTGGGTTGACTGACAGTAATTAGTAAAGTGTGGATAGGAGGCGAAGACATGTTTGAAATCATTACAGGAAGGTGAAGACTGACCTTGTCGGTGTTATCAGTCTGCTGTGTCACCATGTGGGGACTAACATATTGAGATGACTGGAATTAACACAAACCCAGAAGGAAATTAGTAAAGTGAAGGGGGCCATCTGTTCAGCAATATGGAGGCAATTAACTGCACATAAATGAAGCCGATAGACATGCGGTGGGTGAATCTATATCCATTAATATTAAACAGAGCAATCACTATAGATAAGAACCCTGACTGTAAAAAAAGAAAAGCACCATGTAAATGTATGTTTCTATCTACCTAACCCTTGTGACCTCTCATATTTGTATAAATATATGCAGATGAGAAACTCGCTCTGCCGTTTGGGTTGCATCATGTTATTATACGGTTATATGTGTAAGCAGCTCTAAATGAAAAATCAACTCACAAAACCCTTGTTAAACTGTTCTACAATATCTGCAAGGGATTTTTGTTGTTGTTTTATTGTATGTTTCATGTTATTATTTTTTTAATGCCACCACAGAAAGATTATACGCAGCACTGGGGTGTTACTGGATAACAGTTGATACTGATGGCCAAGAACGAGCAAAATCGGTTTTCCGGTCAAGAGTATTGCAGTTTTCTTTAAAACAGTTTCTCTGGAGAAGCAGGTATCTGCTAATCCCCTTTTTACATTTTATCTTTGGTGCAAAATGATGAATCTTGCAAAAAGCCATCACTTTATGTCTGTGCGAGCATTCCTGACTTTTGCCACTATTAATAACACCTGCGATGAGTTCTTGGCCACTTGGGGGCAGCAGAAACAATACAACATTGACATATAATCACCTTTTATAATCACGATTTGGCGTTACGGCTGGTGTGAAAACAGTAGTGATGGCCAAATGAAGCTTTGTGAACCATTTTCTTTATTTTCTGAGCCCACTAGATGGCGCTCTTGGTTTTAAGAGAAAGGCCTAAGGCATTGCAATTTAGTGTATTCGCAACCCTTTGTTGAACAGAGAGCGCCATCTAGTGGGCTCAGAAAATAAAGACAATGCTTCACGAAGCTTCATTTGGCCATCACTAGAAAACAGCACATTCTCAACGGGTTCGTATGATGCCATGTGAAAACTTATGCACAACAATTCGTATGATATCCTACTAAATTACGGAGACTGCTGAGCATTCATTTGACGACCTGACAAAAGGTGACTGTAAGCCAAGTGTGTAAGTGAGGTTACAATCATTTCAGCAGCCATTGCAGGTTAGTTTAGCAGACAAAAGGTGACCGCCCTGCGGTGACGACAGTTAATTTTAGGAACCAAAACGACTAGTTAAGATTAGGAAAAAGGATTGTGGTTTGGGTTAAAACACCAGTCCAGTACTCCCGGGACACAAGCACCCGTTTCCTGGGTGAAAGTCTTGTGTTTTCCCCTTAACTTCTTCCAGGACACGCAATCTCAGGAAGGGGCTTGTATCATATCGTACGAAAACGTATGCACAACAAATCCTATGACATCCTAAGAAATGACAGCGTCCGCCGGCCATTCACGTGACGACTGGTCACATGACAGTTAAGTTAGCGGTCTTTACAGTTCACTTTAGCCGAGAAAAGGTTACAGTCAGCCGGATACAGAACACCGTGAGATTATGGTCGTTTCAGCGGCCGTTGCAGATGAGTTAAGCAGACAAAAGGTGACTGGGAGCCAGCTGCAGAGCTCCGTGAGGCCCTTGTCATGTAAGCAGCTGTTGCAGTTGAGTTTAGTTGACAAAATATTACTATGAGCCGGGTACAGGGCAGCGTGAGGTCGCAGTTGTTTCAGTAGCTGTTGCACTTGAGTTCAGCCGATGAAAGGTGACTGCCCTGCAGCGATGACGATCAGGTTTAGGCACCAAAACAACAAGTTAAAATTAGAAAAAAAAGCTTGTGGTCTGGGGTAAAACAACAGTCCCCTTTAAGTAGTACTCCGGGGACACCATCACCCGTTTTCTGGGTGAAAATCTTGTGTTTCCCCCTTTAACTTCACTCAGGACCTGAACTCCGCTTCCCCACTTGAAAGCCCTGTGTTTTAGGATTCTTCCATCCACTCCGAGCTCCTCCCTGTGCCGATCTTTGCGCTCTTAAACAGAGCAGTCAATGTGGTGCATACACTAATAAATATGTGGAATACATACAAATTACAGTGCATCACTTTTCGTAGCTACTGTATATGTACGAATGGTTCATGAGAAACAGTCTGGTGAACACTATGAGCTGTAAGCGGGTGAAAATTATTTGTAGGTTTTCACTGCAAGCGACCCCTTTACCATAAAAGTAGTCGTGTGATACATTGTTAATGTAGAAACATTGATTAAAGCCGCTTTATTATAGGTGTATTTGCAATCAAACTAGTTGGTTTTACAGTTAGCGTGTAAGCGTGTTAAAGGTGCTGTAGGTAGGACTGTGAAGATCCAGGACTGTATTACTGCGAACAGTTTGTGTCTAGCGACAACATATCGATTTTTATAGCTTTCATAGATTTGAGTGTCGGGGATACAAGATACGGGTAGATCTCTGTAAGGGAAAATTATAGGAAGGAAGAAAAATTAATGATGGTGATGTTAAGACTCTGAAGTTATCAAACATGATCTATCTAGTAGATGGAGCCTCTCAAGTGACCAGCCATCATAAAAGACAAATGCAAATCCAATATTATAACAAGGCAGAGGTCACAGAACAGCTCCTGATAGGACGAGTGAAACAAGCTCAGCAGGATAAAACTGAGAGTCGGGAAACCTCACTGACATATTGCACGTCACAAACTCTCCTTGTAAAATATTCATCACATCCCTTTCCCCACCCAGGAAATAGTAGCTTCAATAGTAATAAATACATTAGCGGATAAAAGAAAATCAAACCGGCTCCCAGAGGGAGCATGTGAGGCTTCACAATCTCCATGCTGTTTGTACTTGGGAAGAATCAATTAAAAATGTACAGCTGCCATAGATTTATTATTCATACGCACATTCTTTTCAGTCCATCAATGGGCGATGTATTTGTCAGGCGGGTAAATACGCGAGCAGCGGAAGAGGAGAGGAGCAGGGCTCGTGCAGGCAGTGTTCTCCAATCTGTGATACGTTGGTAGAATTGGGAGTTTCAGTGTGTGTGTGTGTGTGTGTGTGTGTGTGTGTGTGTGTGTGTGTGTGTGTGTGGTAGAGACGTGTCCTCCTATCTTCAGGGGCGGAGAGCCGGGGTGTCTTCTGGGGCTCCAGCCACAAATGTTTTCTCAGAAGCCCTGAATCTTTTAGGATTTTAAAAATAACCTTACGTTTTTTTTTGTTTTTTTTTTAACAATGTCTCTATTTATTTTTCATTGCAAAAACAACTTTCAAAAATATTGGTAGTGCTGTTAAACACCAAATTCCTATCCCACCTTTGTTATGTAGCCTGACTTAAAAATAGTAACATGAGACAATTGTTGCCTCTTTTAAGAAGTCAGGAGCATAGGCGGAGTTTGACATTCGAGCCAGGGGGGGCAAAAAAAAACAACTCATTGTAGCAGCTGAGACCTGGCCTACCACTTGGGGAACACAGCACGAGCACATATGGACAGAACATTTTATTTTTAAAGTGGCCATATTATGCTCATTTTCAGGTTCATAATTGTAATTTGAGGTTGTATCAGCATAGGTTTACATGGTTTAATCTTCAAAAAACACCATATTTTTGTTGTACTGCACACTGCTGCAGCTCCTCTTTTCACCCTGTGTCAGGTCTCTGTTTTAGCTACAGAGTGAGACCTCGCAACTTCTGTAACATCTTTGTTGTCAGTCGCACATGCGCTAGTGATAGTAGCTAGGTAAGGATTACATGAGCTAGCTAGCCGTTTCTCCAACTTCGGCCTGTACAAGGCAGGATTAGCCGGGAGACTTCTTCTAAACGAGGGCGCACTTCCAACTTTGTGTGGAATACCTGCAGAACAGGGACATGTAAGTAGTTCTATACAATTTATTTTGTAGATTAGGGTGAATTTGTGTGTGTTGTAGCAGTGTTTTGCCATTGAGAACGAGCTAGCATGCTAACGGTTAGCCCCCTAGGCCCCTTGTCTCGGCTAGTGACGTAGAAAGCCGTGCAGATTTTGACCAGCTCACCCAGAGACTGAAGGCAGGACACATTCAGAAACCTGTATCTCACTCAAAACAGCATGGATGTTTTTTTTCAAAGTTTGTATGCGTGTGGAAGCACCAGAGACACAAAATAACACCCCAAATCCCAGAAAAAGAGATTTTTTTCATAATATTGGCACTTTAAAGCAGATTTGAAATTACATTGTAACAATTTAACAATCCACCCTTATGAAATCCAATCACAGCACGGCTGTCTTGGAACGCAATAGACAGACGGTGGCAAATTCAACTAAAATGTAACAGTGAACACTCAGTGTTGGACCTACAGTCTGTTGAGATGCCTCTCCAAACGCAGAAACGAAGATCCGTATTTTGCCGTAATCCAATGACACGGGGAAAATGTAATCCACAGCGATCAGTAGATCCACAAACAGAGTCACGGTGTATCCAGCAAGGCCTATACAAGCGTCACATTTACCAGCCAGCTCCAAACAGGTGAACGAGGCCTCTCCACTTCGCCGTTTAAACAAAGTGGAATAAAACATAGGCTATAAAAGTCCAAATCTACGCAAAACGCGCAATCAATTAGTAAGCTGACATCACATTTATATACATGGCATTTAGGAAACCTTTATTGCAACGTTGGCACGGAAAGATGTCCAGACTAGGGCAACAGTCATTTTCGTTTTTTTTGCATCCCGCATATGCGTCGACAATGGTCTTAGGTGAGAGGCAGAGCCCTGAAAAATATTTTTTTTTTAATAAAGCAGTATATGAAATCAGATGTATTACCTACCACCATTTGGTTGTTTTGTGTTATTTAAAATATTTATAAAAGATCTGGTCATGCCAGACGTAATTATTCCACTCATTTTTGAAACAGTGCAATTTCCCAGTTTCAGCCACCAGGGGGGGCTATTGCCCCCCCCCCCGCAAACTCCGCGTATGATCAGGAGTGAAAATCTGCAACATTAGTTGTGTTCTGCTTTCAGAACGATGAAGACGTAGAACAGTTAGATTCAAGATATCATGAAGGCTCTACAGGATGGGTTTTTTCCCTCGGCAACTATCATGTTGGGGAAAAAGATCTGTGGGCTCTGGGCTGAGCCCCGAATGTTTACAACGCCTGGCTCTGCCCCTGAAATCTTACATTTCTAACCTTTTAGAGAGTAATGCTCGATGCATCTTCCAAAACACTTTCTATCTATCTCTGTGTCTCATATGCTCTATCAAGTCAGTATCTCCTCCCTCACTTTCTTAAGCCTCTTTCCGACCAAGTAGTTACAGGAACATAGTTATAGGAACAGTCCACTTCTAAACAGTTCTAATAACTACTCTCCCCCCAAAACCGCCCATAGGAACTGGTAGGAGGGGTAAGGGAGTGACGCAAGCACGGCCACGGTCTTTATAGCGTCGTCACTAGACTTTAGCAGCACATACAACAACAAACCAGCATGGAGGAGGCCATCGGAATGTTCCTGTTGTGCCTTGCCGGGATCCTCGTAACGGAGTTCAAACGGCGGCGTTTAAAGACTAGGCTGGAGTACTTAACAGAGAAACACAGAAGACGAAGGCTCCAACATAATATGATCCTAATTAATATGATGGAAGAAGATAGAGGAGCAGAGCGCAACTGGCAAACGAAACGACGGGTAAGTTTAACTAGCATTAACAATTAGTTGGTTGAATGCGTGATGTTTGTCTTATGAGTTCGTAGGCGAATTGCAACAGAAGAATATGTACTGTTTGTGTTTCAGACGTTGCTAGGTCACTAAGGGTTCCTATGCAGAAAAGGGAAAAGGCCGTGCCCTGAAGTAGGAGCTGAAAGAGTTACAGGAACCGCGGCCAGAGGAACTTAATAATCCCCAAATTGGTCCAGTCGGAACACGAGAAAAAAAAGGGTTCTAGGAACGTTATGTTCTAGGAACTGCAAAAATCCCACCGGTCGGAAAGGGACTTTACTCTCTGTTGATCTCTCTCTTTGTTCTTTCTCTGTCTGTCTGTTTCTCAAACTCAAATGCAGGTGCTCAGGTAAAAACATGGATTATTGACCGGTGCATTTTATAAATTTTTGACAGATTCTTATCTGATATTTTATCATTTCATCCTTACCCATCTGCCTGCGAGTCAGGTTGCTGGTGCTATATAGATCCCTTATGGCTCAGCCAGAGAAACCCTTGAAGCTCTGCTATGCAACCTCTCCCCCTGCGCTTTGCTTATAGGATCCACAAGCAGACCTACAAAGATGTGATTGAAGTAAAAGAGTCAAGTCAATCTGAGCTCACTCACTGGCACGCACGCACGCACAAACACACAAACACATGTGGGTGTTTCGTCTTGTAACGGCTGAGGATTCTTCAAATGCGCTTTTAAAAAAAGTTCTCGCCAACCACATCAGTAGAGGCGAAACTTGTGAAAAGGGCTGCCAAGTAAGACACAAACACACATGCACTAACATACCTACCTCCAGGTTTCTCCTTCATGAGAAGAGTGTCCTTTCCTCCTCCTCCTCCTCGTCTTCCTCCTCCTCTTCTTTCTCATTATTGTATTTTTTATTAAAAGCATAAATCTGTGCGATGCTCGCCTGACATGTTCTGGGGAAAGCTGTGAAACCTTAATGGAGAATCAATAGAATAACATTTACTCATGCTAAGGTGGAGGGGTGAAGAGTATAGTTTAGCAGATGTTCCATCCAAAGATAAGTGAGGTGTGTGTGTGTGTGTGTGTGTGTGTGTGTGTGTGTGTGTGTGTGTGTGTGTGTGTGTGTGTGTGTGCGTGCGCGCACGTGCGTGTGCGTGCACCAACATAAGCATGTGTTTGAACATGTGCGTGTGTGTTGTGGTATGTGTGAGATAACAGATAGAGAGGATCCCGGAGGGAACCCTCTTCCTGAGAGCTCCATCCTTCAGGCAGAAAAAGCTTTTGGCATGTATAACTTTAAAATTACAAGCTTTGAAATGTGTATGACTGATAGTCAGCAGCATCCATGCTCAACTAACACCTTTGTTTTAGCCTTAATGCGTTGCCCTTGTGAGGCTGGATCTCTCTATCGTGTCTTTGACTAAACTTGACGGTGAAGTGTGCGCACACATCTTCGCCCATCTACTGTTTAAGTGTTCCTTTTTATCTCCGAGATGTGTTGCCTCTAAGATAAGATGAGATCTGAGATGACTTTGTCCAAATCCCAAACCAAAAAGCATGAGGGTGAGGAAAAAAATCTTGACTGTTGTGGATATCTCCTTCCTCTGTGCTGACAGCTGCTGTCGTTCCAGCTCTCAACCCCTAGAGGGCCAATTCACTCATAGAGCCTCTCTTTTCTAAAGATATGTACACGGTCACAGCATGTTGTTCTTTATTCTTTCTTTCTTTTCTACTCGACTGAGCATTGTTGTAGTAGGACGTCTAGAACAAAGGACCTGCCCCCAGTCTCCCCTGTGCTCTACTTCTAATGGATAGTCTCGTTGCGTTCAACGGATTCATTTGCATAAAGATGGGCATTGGCCAGCTTGTGACGTGCAGCATTTTGGGCACCCCCAGTCGCCCATAGGAATAAAGTGGAGCGCGGCGCGACAGAATAGTCGCACGGCCAGGTGGATCTGCACGGTCAGCCTGTCGAGTCGCAGAGGCTGGTTTTAGAACACAGGCTAAGGGACGTCACCTGTTTCAACAGCTAACAGAGAAGTCAGCTGGTAAAGTCAGCTATAAACTATATCCATAATCCATTTTATTTTAATGTTATAAGCTGGTAGAAATGGCAGCGTTTTCAACGACCACCTGAAAGCACGGTAACGTTTATGGGTAAGCGAGATAGAGAGGGACTGAAGAGAGAGAGAGCGCCCAGCGGCGTTAGAACAAAGCAGTGAATCAGCGAAATAAAACGTGTTTTCGCCGATTCATCACTAGAAATGCAACTGTAGCAAGCATCTCACTATCACTAACGTTATCCACATTCATATTTAGACTAGGGCTGTCAAACGATTACATTTTCTTAATCGCGATTAATCGTTGAATTTCTGTAGTTAGTAATTGATGTAAATGATTACAATTCTATTATTTTGCATTTCTGAACGGTTTTTAAGTACATATTAACAATGGAAAGCAATTCTTACCAGTGTATCTTGATTGGGAATCAAATGAATGCAAAGAAAATGACTTTATGAATTTGATTTTAAGATTTGTATTTGTTTATTATTTATTTATTTATTGTAAACTAAAGAAAACTGTGTGAATCTAGTCACACATTTGAATCTAGAGTCAATATTAGGGTTGGGTATTGTTTGGTTTGGATACCGGTGCTAAAGCGGTACTTTTAAAACGGTACCGGTGCCTTAACGGTGCCTGAACCGATACTTTTTAAGAAAGTAAAAAAAAAAGAAGGGTACTAAACAGTTGGCGACATTAAAGAATGGCTTGTTTATTGCTAAGGCCATATCGTCTATATCACTATAACAATAACTTATGTCACTAGTAAATAGCTGTTGAATGACAAAAACAACCACCAGATGGGAAAAGGGCATTTAACAACAACTTTGAATGCACCACGAGACTGTAAATTACCAGTTTCAATGAACCCACCTGTGTTTTTCTGACAGCAGCAGCTGCAGATTGTTACAGAACGGAATCCTCTACAGTGAAATACAGACAAACTTTACACCGTTTAGCGTTAGCTGTCAGCATTGTAACCGTGCTTAATCCAGCTACTAGCTAGCGGTAGGCTAACGTTAGCTGCTGTCGAGTGTAGTGTTAACTAGCTAGCGGTAGGCTAACGTTAGCTGCTGTCGAGTGTAGTGTTAACTAGCGTCATGTGCAGCAATGTTTCTGTTGCCTGTAACGTCTGTTTCAGAGCATCAGAGAGAAGTGCAGGCATATCAGTGGTACCGAAATGAGGCACCGAAATCCGCGTTGCTATTCCTGCAGCAGCAGGATGTGTTACGAGGAAGTACGGCAAAATAGTAGCCTGTTAGGCACGACGCAAAGCTGAGTGAAGTGAAAATAAATTAATAAATGGCGACATGCGATTAACACAAAATTAAAGCATTATGCTCGGCTCTTAATCGCATCGCGATTAACGCGTTAATGCTGACAGCCCTAATGTAGACGCAACAAATGATACATCCAGCTACGAAAAAGAAAAAAAATTTGGAATTTAGAACGGAAGAATAACGAGGCGTTGTCATGGAGATGAAACACTGTCTTGTCTAATTAGCGTGAACTGGCAGGTTTTAGGACGCTGCAGAACGACTCGTTGTAAGAAGTTGCAAGTTTCAACTCGTCTCGTCGCAAATCTTTGATCTGAACTGGGCTTTAGAATTCTGACTTTAAACTCAGAACTCAAATGCATTTTTCACATGTGGCCCTACTCCTCTTCCGTACTTTCTATATTTGTGCCTATGGAATAAAAATAATCTGAAAAGAAGAAATATAAAATAACATAATAATATACACAGGGGTACTACAGATAAAAAAACAAAGAAGAAAAAAGGAAAAAATATTACAGTAACAGATTTGCACGGCGTTTATACACTGTATTATAACTACATTTACATACAGTGTTGTACTCCATTCTGTAAATGAGTAGTGACTGCAAAGGGAAGCAGAATTCTTTTTTCCATATAACTGGAACTCTGAATCTGATTGATAACTGGCCACGGTTACTTCTGAACTGACTATATAGAAGATCAACAGACAAATACACAAACGATGCAATAAGAAAAGCACACAATCCCCAAAAACAAATGCAACTAAAAAAATACGCTGCATCCAGATTACACAACGGAAGTTCTCCAGGCCTTTAGGGGAGCCCTGAGTGGAACAGCTGGATTTTTCGACTCACGAGAGAGAGAGAGAGAGAGAGAGAGAGAGAGAGAGAGAGAGCCTCAATCTCAGAACGGTGTGCACCAGATCATAGACTGTAAATATTAAGTCTATGTTTGAGATATGTTTTCTCTCGTTTGGTGGGTGTGTCTCTAGTTTATTGGCTCAGGTCGCAGCCAGGTGACACTCAATCAGCAGAGACGTGTCTGTAAACTTGTGGTAATTAAAAGGCAAAGCGCTCTCTCCCCGTGGGGTCGAAAATCAAGCTGTTCCACTCAGCGCTCCCCCTAGAGGCCTGGAGAACTTCCGTTGTGTAATCTGGATGCAGTGTTTTTTTTTGTTGCATTTGTTTTCGGGGATTGTGTGCTTTTCTTTTTGCATCGTTTCTGTATTTGCAGCGCGTCTGTGTATTTGGTTGTGTTGTGTGTATTTGCAGCGCGTTTGATAAATGCTGCGCATGTGTTGTCAAATGAATGAAGATGTTTTTCTTAATTTGCTTGCGTTTTCTCCATTTGCGTGTGTTTCACTGAGTTGCAGTGCGTTTGCCCCTGTCGGCCACCGTAGCTCTGAGACCTTGAAGGGAACAGTTAAGGATGTGACACAAAGGGTGTAGTATATTAGGAAGGGACTGTTTCAGTTACTTCATTACTTGTACTGCAGTCACAGATGTAAACTACAGATGGAAAATATGGTATTAATCTTGGATAGGGACACTGCAGAAGGATCTTTGGGAACTACTGTACGTGACTCAGCTGGTGACGATCCTTTACTCATCAATCAGCCCATCTTCTCACATGCAATAAATAAGTGCACTGATAGTTCTGAAAATTTCAGCAATGCTAAAAATGACTGCGAGACAGACAGAAAGGAAAAGAGAGTGAAAATACACAATGACCTGCAAAAGCTGCTTTCTGACACAATTCCTTCTGGCTCTTTGCCACTATTTCTCGCTGCTTCTTCCCACATCTGGCGGTGGAACATAAGGTTACCGGTTGTTCCTCCACCTGCAGGTTGCTTCAATCACACACACACACACACACACACACACACACACTCACACACACACACACACACACACACAGTAAAACAAGCTTTATATGGTATGTTAAAAGCACATCCCAGACACAGAAGGAGCAGCTTGGATGTTTCCAAAGGCGCTGTTTTAGAGAGACAGCAGAAAAGGTGTGAGGAAGAAAAAATATGTGGCCTTTGACCTCAAAGGAAGTGATTTATACGGGACTTTAAAGCAAGCCCCCAGGATCAGTGCTGGGCTGTGATTTTGGTGTAGTGGCCACAGTCGGAAATGCAGATCAACAGACTTCCAAAGGCCCAAAAATACTTTGTTTTCACGCACAGATTATTAACTGTTGATTACAATTCAAGCCATTAGGCAGTGGTGGAATGTAACTAAGTACATTTACTCAAGTACTGTACTTAAGTACAAATTTGAGGTACTTGTACTTTACTTGTCTTTTCTTTTCATGCCACTTTCTACTTCTACTCCGCTACATTTCAGAGAGAAATATTGTACTTTTTACTCCACTGTATTAATCCGACAGCTTCAGTTACTAGTTATTTTACAAATTAAGGTTTTTGCACACAAAACACATGTAGTTTATAAAATATGAGGTTTTATTATAAATGAAACTACCCAACAATATACAGACCTACAAGTATAGCTGAAATTATTAGACGATTAAACACAGAACAGTTTGGATCGTTTCCAGGATTTTTCTTTACTTACATACTTTTACTTAAGTAACATTTTCAATGCAAGACTTTTACTTGTAACAGAGTGTTTTTTTACAGTGTGGTATCAGCACATACCACACTGTTATCAGGGCATACTTTTCCCAGCCACCTTCCTGTTCAAGTGAAACGCCTTCCTGTTCAAGTGAAATCCTCTCCTAGCAATACTGAAACGCGCTTATACAAACAACTGAAACCCTCTCATATACACTACTGAAACACTCAAACACGCAATACTGAAACATTGTCATATCTCACAAATCCCGTTTCAGTAGTGTACATGAGTGCGTTTCAGTAGTGTCTATGAGAGAATTTCAGTATTGCGCGTGAGAGCATCTCAGCAGTGTTTATGAGAGTGATTCTGTTGTGTGTGTGCGAGGTTTCAGTATAGTATGTGAGAGTATAATTTTTCAGTAGTGTAGAAGCATTTCAGTAGAGTGTGTGAGAGCATTTCACTTGTATGTGTGTGAGGTAATTGTGAATTATGTCCCATGGCCCCTCATCATTTTTCCCTGCATGCCCTTTACAGTTCAGTACTCTACGTCAACACATTTCTCTCCTGTGATGATTACAGTATACCAGTCTGTTCTGATGCGCTCCCATATTAAATACATAGACCCAGGAGGACCCTACCTGACCCTATTAGACTGAACATAAATCGGACCTGGGTACTAGGAACTAAGGGTGGGAATCACAGGGTACCTCACCATACGATACACGATACATGGCTCACGATACAGATAATATCACGATACATCAATTCTGCAATAATCAATATATTGCTAGACAATCCTATAATGATACATCACAATACCGGTCTAACTGTGAATACAAAATGCCTGTAACAAAAGGTTAAGTGGAGGTTTTCTCTCGTTATTCACTGCAAGTCCAAACTGTTAGAAAACAGCACAATTGTGCAGCACATGTTTTTTAGTCTGTAGATTAAAATTACAGAACTATAGAGCAACTATGGGTCCAGACTTTGGACCTAAATGTGGCTGTGGCAACTGTTTTCCTCAAACTCAAAAGATATGTTGCAAGCTGCTTTAAAATATGTCTGACTGGTTATATTGTCATTGGGTATAATTTACACATGTGCACGAAAATGCACCCTCACATTTTAGCACCACAACACACACACAAAAGCAAATATGGAGGTATTTAGGAAGAATTGTCTCTCTTTAGCTTGTTTTCTTTTCAGCATCAACCAAAGACAGTAAAACTGAGAAAGCCTGCCTTTGTCTCTCATTTCCCTGTCTCTATTTTTTTCTCTGTGTCCTGCCCTTGAAAAAGAATAGGACAGACTCACACGGCCTGGGAACGGCTAACTACAAGAGGATCCGAGCAGGGCTACATCAAAGGCCAACCCATTTGCACAGCAGCTTACACACACCCACACATACATAAACGCCAGCTTACATATTTGGGCTTGCTTTCTCTGAAGTTCATTACGAGTGGCAGAACTATTACCCTCTTTGACAGCATTTGTGTGTGTGAGTCAACTACAAGAGGGGAGAGTTCAACTCATAAACATGCCAAAAAGTTGGGAAGCTTTGGAACACTTCCCACGTTATCATTAGTTTTTCTCTTATTTCCGGATTGTGAAAGCGAGTCGACTGCGTGCGTGTGTGAAAACCTTTTATGCGCACATGCTACCAAAAAATGTCTTGTGTACAGTAAATGGCTTTCACAAGTCATTTTCCGTGACTGGTGGTTTAAGTTAAGGTAACAAAACGGCATGAATCATAAGTAGATGGATTAGTGGACATCTCCTCCCTCATCCTCTGATCTTTTACTGCAGCCTTATGAGAAGGAAGCCCCCTTCCACAGTCATCTAGTACACTTAATCTGAAGTGGCAATATTAGAACCCTGAGCTGGTGCCAAGACAAATGCAGCCGGCACACACACAACGGGCTATTCTCAATAGTTCCTAGTGTACCATTTCGAAGAAAGGAGAGTGGGGTGGGGGAGAATCTTACATGAGTGAATGGCTGGAGGAGAGTGGAAATGAGTGAGGAACGGGCAGATTAACGTGAGAACAGAGGAGGAGTGTATCGTGTGTGGGAGGGACACATGATGGATACAAGATGTGTGAAGATCCTTAGGCAGGATGAAAGAGTTTGAGGAGTCACATTGAGTTATTGGACTAAGACTCTGAGCAATATGATAATAACAGCACAGAGGGTGAGAATGGAGGTCATCGTGACATCATTAAAAAGGGGATTCATGTGCAGTTTCACCTTAAAAGTTAAGGTGGAAATGGACTCTAATCTCCCTGTGGCCCCTTGTTACTTAAGTACCCTGGAAAAGCCTAATTTCAAGGCCAAGTCTGGCTAAAATATGAAATTTGAGTCCGGATGAAGTGGAGCTCAATCAGGGCCGAGGCCGCCGTGGTTAAGGTGGACAGAGAAAGTGACTTTTTTTGTAAAGTTGTGCTCGCATTCCGGCATCCACGGGCAGTTGGATACAACTCATCTCACCACATGTTGGAACCATTACATGATGTCATGGTGGTACAATTTCCCACCAGCGCCTGTATGTGTGAGAGGAAGTGATGTCACAGGCTCAGCCTTGCAGATGGCACTCGGATAGACCAAGGAAGATACTATCTAAACCGCGTGTGTGTGTGTGTGTGTGTGTGTGTGTGTGTGTGTGTGTGTGTGTGTGTGTGTGTGTGTGTGTGTATGTGTGCGTGTGTGCGTGCGTGCGCGCGTGTGTGTGTGTGTGTGGGAGGGGAGTTAACGAGACATGTCAACAGATGCACAGATCATTTGGTTTATTTCCAAAACAACACCCTCTCTAAGAGCATTTTTTTTTAAATCCCTTCTCCCTTCTTCTCTCAGTTTTTAGATCTGGGATTAGCTGTTAAATCAAAACCAGTGGATCTGTGCCTTTAAAGCTGCTCTGATCAATGTGTTACATTAACAGTGGATGAAATGACAATATGTAATGTGAAAGGGGTCACTCATAGTGACAAACCAAAGGTGATTCTAGGATCAGACCTTTAGGGAATGAGAATGTGACACGGATACAGTGCCTTGCAAGTGTTAAACGCCCCCCCCACTGACATACAAGTTTGCAAACTCTAACTTGAAGCACTAAAATTGATTGAGCCCCCCCTCTAAAATCGCCAGTGTCCCTAGGGAATTCTAACCCAACAAATTGTAACCCAACATTTCAGCTCATTGTTTTCGGTTTTACAGTCCATGACTTGAATGTGTTGGTTCACCCTCACTGCTCTTAACAGCACCATTTCCAGAAGCCGCAGCAGCAGGCAGCTGTTCCGGTAAACCCACTGTACACTACACTACCTGCCCAGACCTAAACAGCAGACTGACAAAGTTAGCAACTAGCATGAGCAATTAGCAGCTATAGAGCCAAATACAGTGTTTCCCTCAGGAGGTGGTGGAGACACAAAAAAAGCAGAGCTAAATGGAGGTTGAATACTGGACTTCTATTTACCAGGGGGCCAGAAACACAATTCCAAATGCTACAGTAATGTTGCTCTAGTTTTTTCTGATGGATGTGTGAATAAGCACTGCTACAGTATGTATGCTGCCCCCAAGTGGAAGGAAATTAAAGTGGAACAGTTTGCATTATATCCCAACTGTGATTAATCAAACGGTTAACATTTGCTGCCAATAAGACTATGTTTTATGGTGACATTAGTAGCACTGACACAAATTATTTGATTAAATAGACATATAACTACCATGAATGCATATTTACTTCACTTCCACAAGATCAGACCAAAATATTCATCCTATTTTTTTTTTGTAAATAATCATTTCTAACAGACTTTATGTAGAATACCATTAAACTGCTGAAATGTTAAAATAGTGTTACACGTGGGAAGCTATTATCACTGCCTACAACCCTTTACATTTACATACTGATGAAGTCAAGTGGAACTAAATACTGCCGCAACAACCCATAAAACAATATACACAACCTGAAAAGTCCCAGGTGTTTATGTGTTTGCATTTCAAACACTTCTCTCTTTGTGTGTAAACTGGTTAAGCGCTTAATCACTCGTTTCAGGGGAAGGGAGAGAGGAAATGGAGTGGGACGGTTAAAGTGGATTATTTTGCAAGAGGGAAAAATTGGGGGTAGAAGAAGGAAAAAATAAAGAGGGAGGCTGAGCAGCAATCGATGGTTCTTTCCCCCAGAGCTCCACGGGGATTTGTGCTGAGTGATCTGAAGTGGCGCCCCGCTGTGCAAACCTGAGTGCTTTGACTCCACATAAAACCATTCAATCACAGAGCGCCATGTTCTACTAAAAAGCCCCTTATGAGATCATTACCAAGGATGAACAAACGGGCACTAATGAAAAAGCCAGAGCACTCTGCTCGTGTGAAGGATATGGAAAACAAAAGGAAAGTTGGAGTCGGAGCTTCGCGATTTTAATTTGTGTGTTTTCTTCCTGTCCCAAGCTAAGAGGTACAGAGCTCCGAACCTGATGTCCTGCAGTGACATAGTTTAGCTGGAAGACTGCAAAATGTTGTTACTTTAGTGTTTTAAACCCCCAACTTCGCCTTCCAGGCAGCGCTGCCTGGACGCCACTAGGATTAGGCAATGGTTAGGGTTAGGGTTAGGTGCCTTGAAGTCAATGGCCACAGCGCTGCCTTGAAGTCAAAGTTAGGGGCTTAAATCACCATTGAGCTGTTACTTTAGTGTTTTCACTGAAAAGGGGCAACCCACCGATTTTAAGATCCGTTTACTGATCCTTAGTTGTACCACTCAGGATGTAAAAAACGTTTGCATCCCTTTTGTGTCAAGTCTAAGAAAATAACCCTGATGATGTCATTATGATGTCATCAGGGTTATTGCACTTTGTCCTTGCTGACTACAAATTCTGTTTAAAAGACGTGGATAATTACCAGACAGGAAATATTCAAGAAGTTGCATTATGGGAATTTAAGGAAGCAGCAATTGTAGAGCTTGACCCATACTGGTACAAAAATTAAATTAGGATATTGTAAACTCTGCTGCACCAGTTTCCCCCATCTTGAAAATGAAATGAATGAAAAAACGTTTTGTTGTACTAATGATGTCAGTGACACTTACTCTTGAAAAAATGTTTTCGAGGTATTTAATGAGAAGTTTTGCATTGTATTAATTTGCTGGCAATGCCACTTAGTTGATCGACATAAAATGAATAAGGAATAAGGAAATACTTTGCTAAGTTAATTGTTCAGAATCAGAAATTAAAAGTATTGTAGGGTTTGGGACTGTTGGTCTTTTAAAACAAACAACTTCAGTATGTCACCTTGGCCTCAAGGACATTGTGATGGGTATTTTTCACTATTTTCTAGCATTTTATAGACCAAATGCTTTATCGATTAAAGGAGACAATAATCATCAGTTTAATAATAATGAAAAAAGGATTGTAAGTTTTAGCCCTAAAGGTCTGTCTGAAGCATTTTATGACATACGGTGTTTAAACATCACATACACATGTGTACTCTTAAGCATTGGAACAGAAATGATCCATTTGCTGTTGAGAACCCGTCACTATTTGGTAAATTCATCACTACTTGAGACGGAGGCTGGACCCTGCCAACATCAATCCAACCATGGGGCCCATTACAAATGAGCCTCGGAAACTCCCGACAAAAACAAAATTCTTCTTTCTCTTTGTGGCTCTCAGGACCTAGGAACATGAAACCCTAAACGGTCATATTGACAGTTCCTCCTGTTAGCACACACAGGAAAACAATGTTAGGATAATGATGCAATCCATCAAGCAGAAACAGTAACAAGGGGAAGCCCCTATGCAAAGTGATACCGCTGTGTTTTAAGGCCCCCATAATACACCTGCTTGTTTCCACAACACAACACTCACATTTGTGAGCCAATGGCTCTTTTTACACATTGACCTAACGGCTCCCAACTCTGACTTGGCTGTGGTTGAACTCAAGTTGACTGTGGCTGCTCAGGAGGCGTCTTAACTATCAGAGTTCTTCTTTTATGTTTTGTGTTGTTGAAGTTGAAATAGTTTCTGATATCCAGGATTACATGAGCAATTCTTTCATCTTTCCTAGTAACATTCGGTATGTCCAAAAATAACCTGAGAACAAACAGGAACAGAAATTGTTATAAGTCCGCTGCCAGTTGTCGCGGACAGGTGACAAAGAATATCTCAATGCTTGAACAACAATACGTGTCTAGAACACGGAAAGCACACATGTGTCACTGGTGGATTAAGAAGCCATTCCATGCACAAAGTCCTGCGGTTGCAGACGTGAGCACGATGGAACCACATGAAACGGCCGGAAACAGCAGCAGAAACTATATCACAGGTCTGCCAGTAAAGAGTTCTTGGTCAGTGTACAGTGTGCCCTGTTTTAGAGCCACATGCACAGATGAAAAGCCTGGGAACATTAAAGGGGTTGACCACCTGTCCCAGTCCTCTCTCTCAGGCCTGAATGAGACCACAGGGAGATCCTCTTCCTCCAGCACACCACCTGCTACCACTACCTCCCCTTTAATGTTGGGCAACTCTTTAAAGATCCCACAATGGCACGTTGTAAGAGTGCCCAGTTCAGCATGGAGACTGTTTGCAAATCCATGCCACACTGCGCTGTGACTTGCCTTTAAATACAAAGTAATAGTTTACAATTTCAGAATTGTTGTGTTTTAGTCCCCAAATTAACCTCAGTGGGATATTATAGCTTGTTGAAACAAATTCCTGCAATTAACAAGAAATAAAAGAAATAAAAGAAATATATGTTGCACAAGTGATCATGGATTTGTATCTTTTCATACCTCATCTTAAGTCAGAATAAAGTAGTATGAAGAGCGGCAACGGTAAGTAGTATTATTAAAGACCGAAAATCCGCGTAAGGATGCAGGTTGGGGCGTGGATGGGTCAAACAACACAGGACTTTCACCCAGGAGAGTTTGTGTTCCGTTCTTCACCCACAATCTTTTCCTAACCCTAACCATGTGGTTTTACCCTGCAAGTAGAAAAATTACGCTAAAGGGATACCCAGAGTGTTAAAAAGTGATGCCAAGGGTTTCTTACCAAGCGTCAGTATTTGAAGAGTTGGCAGTGAGAATGTATGTTTTTCACGACCCCTTATACAGTACATTGCAAAATCATTAATTTTTTATCTAAAAATATTGACTTTAGCTTCTCATCTTTCCCCTGGAACAAACTGTAACTGTGCCCTGTACCCATGATTTAAAGTACTTGTTTCACTACAATCTGCTTGCTAAAACGTTTTAACATCAACGTTTTAAGCAGACTACTGTAACGATGATCATTAAAAGTACAAGTGTGCTATAAAAACAACACTTGCAGTAAGCATGTGTGAGAGAGGCCGAGTACTTTGGCTTTTGGAAGCTGATATGTGGGTTGAAGCATCAGTACATGTATGACACGGAGTGTGTAGAATGAGATGAAAATAAAGTGCTGGTTGTGCAACTGAAGCCGACAGAAGTCAGGTCTGTGGTAAAAGAAGAAAAAAACTAAAACTGTGAGAATGTTTCATACAAAGATAAGCCTGCCTCTCTGACTCTGTCTGCCTCTCTTTGCTTAGGGCAAACCTTTTCATCTTCTTTACCCACCCAAACAGCCATCCATGACACTTAGGAGTCCATTTAACTCCAATGGAATAATTAAGACGGCGAGTAGGAGCTGATCTCTCAGCCTGGTCTCACAGAATTCCGTGAAATGATCACGAACTGTTAACACCACATTATGTGGTGGTGGCACGGAATGTGTGAAAATTCCGTGTGGCCACCACGGAAAACAATGCCAATGTAAAGTCAATGAGAAGATGACGTAGCATTAAGAGCGAATACGGTAGTGAGTAGTATGAAAGCCCGAAAATCCGCATAGAGAGGTTGGTTGGGGTGGTGGATGGGTCAAACAACACAGGACTTTCACCCAGGAGACCGGGGATTGTGTCCCGATTGTCACATTTCTAAACTCAGCTGTCGCTTTCTTCTTTTACTAAGCCCAACCATCCCGTTCTTCTATTCCTAAACCCAATCGTCCCGTTGTTGTCCCGCATCCCGTTATTGTTTTCCTAAACTCAACTGTCCAGTTCTTCTTTTCTTAAACCCAACCGTCCCATTGTTGTCCCGCGTGTCATGGAAACGTAAGCCCACCCACAACCTTTTCCTTAACTTAAAGGGCCGTGTTCATTTCACGGAATTCTTCCGTGCGCCGATCACGGAATGTTCGGCGATCCATGTTCATTTCACAGAATTCTGTGAGATCAGGTTGGATCTCTCCAGTAGAAGTAAATTACAGTAATAACGAGCAGCGTAGATTATATAAGATGTCTGATGGGTCAGCATATGCCCTTTGATGGAAGTTTATCAAACTGAACATAGCACAGTGCTAACAGGAAAAAGAGTTTTATGCCAAGTGTTAAATTTGATGGTACAAGTCAGAAAGGCTGAGTTACATCAAAGGCCACTTTAAACAGCGGGTTGTTTTTTTCTGCTCAAATAAAAGACAAACTGTCATCATCATTAAACTTGGCCACAGAGAGTTTTTTTTCTCTGCTTTGGATAAAGAAATAAAGGCTTATCTATCCTCCATTTCTCCTACTGCCATGGAGGTCAGTGTCAGTGAATCCGATGTAACATATAAGGAGAAAAAATGCAGAGCTGCAGCCAGACCCAGACTGGCCATCTGGATATTTTGGCACATGCCTGAGGAGACAGTCCACTTTCAAGCCATTACTCACAAAAACTCTCAGAAATGATTTAATGATAAATTGTTAAATACTGTAGTATGAATGTGACAGTTTGTTTAAGTCCACTGAGCATCTTTACAGCATTTCATTGTGAGATCAAAACACTTAGAACAAACACTACAGAAGAAACTGTAGTCTTGGATCAAATATTATTATTAACAGATTCTCATTACTTTTTCTCGTTTGCTTTGGAAATATATTCTATCTGCAACAAATAATGTGTGAAAGAAAGTTATGATAAAAATGGACTTTGTTCAAGTGAGAAGTTATGTCGCAGACTATTTTGTTTAATTTCTATCAGACAAATCGGAATTGAATTTGCTAGCATGATAGCCTCAGATATGTGTTAGATGTGTATGTGCCATAAAAATAACCAAAGGTTCCATCAAAAGTGGTACGACTCGTTCCCAATGCAGTTTTAAGAATTAGCTAAATGTTTTAATATTTCGAAACCAGACAGAATAGTTCCACTACAAACCATAAAATGTTTTCTGATTCTTGGAGTCATGTATGTGTACACCTGATGGTGGTGACCAGGTCCCTTTGGCGTTTGTTATTGACGCAAAAAGTCTCTTTTAGTATTATATTTAGAGGATCTTGGTTGGGACTCATGGCATCACTTTTTGACGCTCTAGGTTGGGACTCTTGGCGCCACTACATACTGTACGTTTAACTGACGTGGCACAAGAACGGGACAGTGAGGTTTAGGAAAAGATCGTGGGTGTTGTTACAAAATGTAAGTTTTATGGTGCTTTTCCATTACGTGGTACCTGCTCGACTCGCCTCGACTCTACTCGCCTTTTTTGGTTTTCCATTACGAAAAAAAGTACCTGGTACCTGCTAACAGGTACTTTTTTTAGTACCACCTCAGTCGAGGTTCCAAGCGAGCTGAGCCGATAGCAAAAGGTGACGTGAAAGCGACAGAGGGGGGTGTCCTGAACAAACCCGCCACTTTTAAATAGTTTAGCCAGCTGTGTTTTTTTTTGCCGCCTCCAGCTTCTTTTGTAATAAAATGTGTCTTCTGGCTGTGGGAACAACAACACACCTTCCACGTTCTGTGTGTGTGTGTGTGTGTGTGTGTGTGTGTGTGTGTGTGTGTGTGTGTGTGTGTGTGTGTGTGTGTGTGTTGCGTTAGGTCACGGCAGTTTACTGCGGCGCCGCTATGACGACCAGCCACGCTGAGGCGGTACTAAAATCTGCAATGGAAAACGGACGCACAGTGAGGCGAGTAGAATCGAGGCGAGTCGAGCAGGTACCATGTAATGGAAAAACGCCATTAGTGACAGGCGGGACAAGAACAAGACACAAACCCCAGTCTCTTGGGTGAAAGTCCTGTGTTGTTTGACCCATCCACCCTCCCAGTGGATTTTCTGTCTTTCATACTACTCCCTACTCCCTACCTACTCCCTACCGTTCCATACAGACGCTAAAGGGTGATTTTTGCGTCGGTATTCGAAGCTGAGAACCACTGACCAAGCGTCAGTATTTCCTAGTTGGGAGTGAGAATTGGTTGAAAACAGTTTGGGCGATACTTCTCTGGTTGTCAGCGACCTCTTTCACATTACACGTTACATTCATTTAATTCAATGTTAATATAAAATGTGATTAGATCAGCTTTAAGAAAAGCTTTTTTACCAATACAATACAAAGAAAATGTATTGTTAAAGGAGCAAAATCTGAAGTGGAGTTCTGCATATGTATTTGGGTGCACCTAGTCACACACAGTCATCTCACAGTCCTGTCTTGGCTGCGTGATTTATACTATTACATTGTGATGTTTTCTCTACTGGAGGTGCACATGTGAACCCGGTTCAGATCATCAAAGGAGGTGCAGCCCTGTTCCCATACTTGGTCCTCAGGTCTTGCTATTAAATATAAGAAGATCAGGTTAAGTGATCAAAGACCCTTGGTTTCTGGGGCTTAAGTGTTGCTCTAATTCATCAAAGGCCAGCAGTCTTTTTAACCTCCACTACCTCAAGGTAACATTAAACTTGCAGGTAATGGAGCTTTGCCTTTCCTGTAAACACTGTACGTGTCTTTTTCAATGGGAACCAAAATGAAAGAGGATATAATGACACAAAATGGCAGCCTCTTTTTTTACATTCCTCCAACCTCCGTCAACAAAGGCACCTGTCTCTTTTATCTGCAAAAAAACAAAAAAAAAACAATACAAACCGACTTCAAAAGAATATCCGGCTGACACTTGGTTTTCCTCCGACCAAAGTGTTTATCAGACAGGCATATATCAGGCCAGTCTGGGGCATTGTGTTGCCAGTAACCTGCTTCCTCCAGCCCCTGGTTAATTGTCACGACATGTGTCCTTGCAAACCACAGCTTGCTATCATCATTAGCTTCCTGTTGATGACTAATGCATTCGCATGGTGTTGTGTGGCACTCATTTCAACAGAACAGCAGTTAAGCACATTTGTTTTGTTACTCAGCTTGTTAATAAATCAGATATAAATGAACAAATGAACTCTTTGATGCAAATGCTTCTATGTAACATAATCTTGTGCACATGTTGAGGTTTTGCCGAAGGCCAACACAATTTTCCACATAATAGGCATGCTCTCATACAGTACATGGTACAAACACTGTCACAGTGAAGGAGCTCAATTCTTACTGAGGCCACCCATGTTGCCTGTGATCATCCTCAAAATGGCAAATGTTTACCAGATAATTAAAAGTCCTATGGAGAGAATTTAGGTGACAACCAGGTAATCAGGTGCTCATGGGCTTCTCCAGCTCAGGCTGTTTGTTTCATGTCTCTGGTTTACTGTATCCATCTGCACACTAGCTAGATCTTGACCAGATGGAAAGGAAAATGAAGGTTTCTCTCTGTCTGTCTCTCTCATTTCCCTGTGTGTGAGAGAGAAAGGGTCTAACAATGTGCATTGAAGACAGACAGTCTCCTAAACATAAGGCCAGCATGTGTTGCCATGCTGCACATATAGACTGCTTTGTGTCTAACTAGGGCCTTGGTAGTATGCAGCGCCGCCACATCATCAGTCTTTCAACACCACTCACTTTGTCTGCTTAAAATATAGGGGTACAAGGTAGTGCAGGGTAAACAATCCCACCCTAACCCCCATCTTTCTCACCAAGTGTGCGTAGTTGGCAAGAGGTGGAGGCTAGGATAAACTACAGCATCTCCCATCCTGGATGGATCGTCGAACAGTGTTTGAAACCCCCGCCTTTCCGAAACGTTTAATCCGACAACCATGCCCACTTCACGCAATGACTGGCCAGATGTGCAGAGGTGAAAAAGTTTGCAGGATTTTAACTCATTCAAGCGATTCATTGCATTCATCATTCATTGCAATGGCAAGCTTTTTGAGTTTTGCCTTCAGACATGGTCAGACAACACTTCGTAAGAACAGGTTTGTTTCAAGCAGTCTCCAGCCTTAAAGCAACACTATGTAACTTTTAGCTGCAGCTGTAGTTCCAATGAGACAACCTGTAGGGGGACCGAAGAGGGAAAAGTTACGTAGTGTTGCTTTAAAGGACAATTCCGGCGCCAAACGAACTTAGGGGTTATTAACAGATGTGTACCCACTCTGGTGGGATGTTTTCATGCTAATTGAATGTGTTTGTAGCTTGAAAGACGCTAGCGCAGACAGCTGATTAGCTTACAACGCTAGTATTCGGAGCACAGGGAAAGTAAAAACAAATCGCTATTTATACCACTAAAAAGGCTCAAAATATCACCACACTTCAACGGTAGCATAATGAGGGTCCCTAAATGTTGACCGAAGCATTGAGAGCTTTGTAAGTGTACAGACAGTTTATTAAAAAGATACATTATAAAGACACTGGCGTTCATGTTTACATGCCGCCGCCGTCATGACTTACAGTTGGCGATGCAAACTAAAATCAAAAGCAATTTGCTCAAAATATCTGAAATAATCGTACTACTCAGTGGATA
Source organism: Sander vitreus (assembly GCF_031162955.1). Classification (NCBI taxonomy): domain Eukaryota; kingdom Metazoa; phylum Chordata; class Actinopteri; order Perciformes; family Percidae; genus Sander; species Sander vitreus. The sequence goes on from NC_135856.1 coordinate 31,454,430, forward strand.
ACTGCCCATCTGGTCCCTCCGGTCTGGGTCGCCGTCTCCAATTTATTTTTGGGACATGGAAAAAAGTTTCAAGTACAGCCCTGTTTATCAGAGAGGGGAAATCTTCAGACTGTACAAAACACTGCGTCTCTTGGGTGTCGCGACGCAACAGGTCCCACTCCGTGCAACACAGACACTCCTGTTGGGTGGCCATTGCTTCACAATGTCCGCAGGTACACTACCAGTATCCCGAAGTACGAGGCTGTGTTACGGCATCGAGTACCGGTAGCACTCTCTCTCTCTCTCGTAGCCCTTTCACGGAGTTTTTACTTTCCCTGTGCCCCGAATACTAGCCTTGTAAGCTAATCAGCGGTCCGCGCTAGCGTCTTTCAAGCTACAAACACATTTGATTAACATGAAAACATGTCCCAGAGAGTGACAGAGTGGGTACACATCTGTTAATAACCCCTAGGTTCGTTTTGCTCTGGAATTGTCCTTTAAGGGTTCTTGAGAAAGACACTGAACTCCCTCAAGCTTCAGTGACACTGTCACTGACTGTCCACAGAAATCTCTGGAGGAGGGAAAGCAAAAAGGGATTTTTTTGTTTTTAATCAAAAATTAATAATGACAATGATTAGGTAATAATAATATATCTGAACTCTATATCCACATGCTTCTTCTGCACTAATGACCACCTTATTTATATACTTTAACATAAAACATACCTCTCCCTTTGTTTTAGCTGTATCGTCGTTGCTGGCCTTCTCTACACATTCTCTGTCTACTTCTCAGTATCTGTTGCCAGCTGGCTGGGAACCCAAGCCGTGCTCTGTGTATCGGTAAATGTTCCATACAGCTCTTTGGCCACACTTTTCGCTGACAGTATATCTGGAGACTAATCAGATGTTCTTTGATCTCACTTTGTAGCCGACAACAAATAACATGCACTTTTATTACTTGCTAGACATTTTATATTTTTTCCCTTAATCCTTTCAAGTTTGTCCTCAGCGGCTCTGTATGTGCTATGATCCGTCTCTTGCTCCCTCCCTATCCCTCATCCCTCATCCCTCTCGCTTTCTATCTAATCCCAGACGAAAGGGAGTTGGACACTCATTCCACGAGTTGGATTTGTAAATAGCTTGAACCACATCTAAGGGAGGGACGGAATTAGCAAGAAAACACCAACTCCGAGCAAAGAAAGGAAGAGAGAAAAATACCATATTGTTCGATATTCAGGCCCAGAAATCCTCTACTGCAAGTCCCATACAAGAGGTTATGGAAGTACTTTTTCGACAGGGGTTAGTCCAAAGTAAACCTTGGAGCCATGCACAATTTCCATCCTCACTTACCAAGACGTTTTGCTTGTTCTCTGTTACTCTGAAGCAATTATTTAAGGTAATTGATTGCTTTTAGTCCCATGAAGAGATCCATCACTCACATGAGCAATAATGACCAAGAAGTGAAGAGGCATTCATCCAATGGGGAAATAACTCTTTTTGGGAAAGGTGGGCAAGAGATGGGGGATGACACGCAGCAAAGGGCCACAGGCTGGACTCAAACCCGGGCCGCTGCAAAGGACTCATCCTGCATGAGGCGCACGCTCTTACTGGAAAGACCTCTGGCAACAAAGTGACCCATAGTGACCATCTCAGCACTTTAAGACTCAAAACTGTCTCTTTCATGTGGGTGACGTGTCCTGCCCACTTCTCCAGGAGACGCCAGCAAGGCACAATGGTCTGATTAGGGAGCTGCTGGCAAACAATACCAGGGCCCAGTGCCATCTCCAGCTGCTTCCTCTCCACAAAGGCCCACGCTGAAGTGGATTGTACTTATTTATTCCTTTTTTATAAGGCTGACATGGAAGACGGCGCTGTTTATGTGTGTTTATTATGGCTTGGGTTCGCAATGGGAACCTTAAGGAAGACGCCCTGAGAGAATCAAAGTGCTGGTGTGTGTTTGATGCTGGACCCAAGTTGTCTCAAAGACTGGGATCAGCTGGTTACTCTGGGTTCATTAAATCTGCTGACATTTAGGTATGACGTAGCATGACCTCCACATCTCTTCGGTAGCATATGCTCCGTCTCCTCTTCTCAGCAGATTTGGAAACTAACAAAGGCTAAAGGCAAGGTGGCACACTGAGTTCTCTAAACCTGAAAGTGACAACACTTCTGCCATCGTTGCACAAAGTACCTCCTCACTCACTCTGAAAACTCAGCCATATCTCATGTGTAGTCCTGTGAGGAATGGCAAAGCCTCACGTCTGCAGCCGATTAGGGAGATAGATTAAGGCCTGCCAGTAGAGAACGTCCATGGTGGAGGTGTGGGCCCTGGTGGAGATGGAATGAATAAAAGACGAGTTCAAACCAAATCAGGCCTGCTGGGCTTATCCACCATCAACTGCAGAGTGGTTGGAGCTTCCTGATAAAGATGCAAGGAATCACATTGAGAAGTAGAAGGAGAAAAAAAACCCGTTGAACCAAGAAGTTTACATAGGTTTCAACCCCCACTGCCAACTGCTCGCATGCTATCCAAAATCTGCTCACCTTTTTCTTCTTTTACCTTCATCTCATCTCTCACCCCATGTGATGGTCGCTTTGATTCTAGAGTCATGCTGGTGCTTTAAGCTCTTAACCAGCCAAAAGAGATTTTTCTGTCCTCATTGTAATTTACAGTAAGATATGTCTCTGCATATATTCATTCCCTGATGAGAGAAAACGGTCTAATCCATTTATTCATTAGACACACTACTGACAGTTTCTTTTGGTTTCAATAACATCTTCATCTGGAACCCTTTTCATCTTGGTTTATGAAGAATATTCTACTAATGTTGGATAGCACCACCAATGGGCACAATGAGCATGTAGGGTGGGGTACCTTTCTACTAACTTCACTCATTATCTTCTCCTTTCTGGTTGAAGCTGTGCCAATCAGTGAAACCTCCTGCTGTAAGTTCAGTTGGGATGGACACCTGCACATTCTTAGCATCTTCAAGCAACATGCTTACCTCGCCTAACATTATTAGTGTCCTGCAACGAACCAATAAAATCCATGACAACATTTTCAAATGTTCTGTGGCAGCCAGTTGAGATGTTCCAAATCAAACAACCATTCATCAGTGTTTAGCTGTGCCCGTTCAAGTCATTTCAGGTTTGTAACAGGGACCTATAGCAGGCCTGTTAAAGTAATGTTTACTGTACTGCTGAATTGGATGGTTCTGTCTTTGTCCTCTTTCTTTGTTTCACTCTGAAAAATACCTGAGCTTTTACCGAAGGGCACTGACAATAAGGTGACAGATCAATATGTAATATGTCGAAGTATTAAAAGATTTCAGAGGGTGTGCATAGCTTGGAAAATGTTTTTAATACTGGAATGAAACAGATCTGTTTTAAGCTGTGATTATGTGGTTGAAAATATCCCCAAATCTCTCATATCTTCCAGTAATTCTAACTCTCCTCTCTCAACTTCCAGTCAGTCTCGTTTTCAATCATGAGCAGCTCCACCATCTAGTGGTTACATCTGAAACATACTAGCTTTCTTCAAAACGCACCCACCTCAATGCAATGCAATAGTCTCCAACACAGAACATAACATAGTTCTCATGTTGCTTTTATGGTAACACAAATAACTCCAAGCCAATTATTTGAAGTTTATCCATAGGCTAATGACAAAGAGGATCCTCTGTTCTTCTTTCATGTCAGCCACGAAACAAGAACAACATCTCCCTTCCTTAGGACAGTATTGAATAGGTTTTGGCTTCAGAGGGTAGCTCAATTCGCTTTGAAAATCTATGGGTTTTTTTTTATCATGAGAGAGGAGGCGACTGGAGCAAGTGGGAGAAAGCGGGATAAGGATTGTTTGGAGTGAGAAACACATTTCAAAGGCTTTCCCAAAAACAGCCTGCGAAATCTGAGATGAAACCAGCTAATAAAGCGCCACACGGCAATAAATAATGCAACAAGAGGAAACAACATGAAAGATCTTTTTTATCTCCATATAGAGAGGAAAAGGGAAAGGAAGCAATGAGAACGTGTATACGCTCAGTTCTGTACAGTAGTCAATACAATAGACTTTGCTTTGAAACTTTGGAACATTCGGTCAAGAGGAAAGAAGTATTTCTGGTTTACGATGGTGTGGTCTTGATGGTGTGTTCAATTAATGTTGCAAGAAATGAGAAAGGAAAACAACATGCTTTCATAAAGCCGGGGACAAGAGGAACATCAACCTTTGACACTTGCCTTCTGTGTTTTCTTCTGTATGTATTGCAGCGCAAACTAGTCTTCACACAACATCTCTTGTGGTCTAAGTTTCACTTAACATCTGTTGAATTTGTTTAGTTTTTATTTCCCCTTTCTTTCTTCTATACATGTGGATAGAATACTATCGTTTCCCTCATTAAGTACTAGAATATGCTTCTACCCCCGCTGCCCCTCCTTTAGTTGAAAAGTAGAACCAATTCTTATGACTCAGTACAATCAACAGGCCCAAAAATCCCCCTTGCGCCCACCCTGAAATAGTTCTGTTCACCAGCAGACGGCCAAGGACAGGGATCAAACCGACCACAAGTAGGAGCGTCAAAACAAGAGCAACAAAAGGGTTTCCTCTCCTAATCCTGATAAATTGGAGTAGGCGTGCGTGGTGGCGTGGGCTTCCTGGACAGGATAAAAGGGCTTGAGTAGTGACTGGAAGTGTACTGTGTGGTTATGATATTATTAATAAAGGCAGCATTAAGGGCGGAGATGTGCTAAAGCTGCATGTGACACTGGTGTGTGTGTGTGTGTGTGTGTGTGTGTGTGTGTGTGTGTGTGTGTGTGTGTGTGTGTGTGTGTGTGTGTGCGTGCGTGTGTGTGCGTGTGTGTGCATGTGTGTGTGAATGAAGGTGAGACAGAGAAGAAGCAACCATAGAGTTGGGTGACACTGACATCTTGTGGCCAGATGTGTAAACTGAGCTATTAATCTCAAATTGGACCATAAATAGAAGGCAATTGACTCCTTCTACATTTTCATTTTCCTGAGAGGACTGCTGAGACAACTAATGAACACCACAATCAACACAAGTCACCGCACAACCATAAATACTAACTAAAATATTATGTTATTATAGTCTGTTCTGTAAATTATAATTATTATGCACAATCTTGACAATCTTGACACAATCTTTTTACTGCCGCTGCAGATTGTCATCTAATTATCACAGGCATGTGCATAAAGTCCTCTATTATGGTATTTATATTTTTACACTGTATTATGATAACAAAATAGTAGCTAAATTGTGAAAATCTGAAAAATCAATCATGTGTGTGAGACAGTAATGTGTTATTGGCTAATCCGGCAAATTATATACTTAACAAATTACAACACTTTATAACAGTGATGCCAAAATTATACATATGCACAGGTACAGGCGATTGTTGCCCGGGCAACAGCCTGTTTTTCCTAATTGGCTGAGCTGTCCCTCTGGAGGAAAAAAACTAAATAATCTTTTCTTTCTTGCTGTTGTGGCTGCATCAATATCATAAGCCCATCATTAGTAAAGTCAAATCAAATTAAATTGCCATAGTCAAATATGTCAAATATGGGAATAAGCTAGATTTAGATTTAGAAGCTTAGATTTTTAAAATCTGATAACACCAATGTGTTCACCATCCCAAAAAAAAACCCAGGCGGTAAAAAGTCTACACTGCCAATTTCTAGTTATAAGAAATATACCAATGTATTTTAAAACTACAACTCCCACTAGAGACGCACCACAGAAGATGTTACAAAGCCGGTATACTTGTAGTTCTTCCGGGTGGGTGGACCAGGGTGGACTCGTTCGACTCTGCGGTGTCTGCCGTGGATTGGCTTCATATATTATATATTATATATTATTATATATATTCATATATTCAGTATATTTTTTATTATTGCTATTTTCAATCTATAAATCCTCACATAAAACATCTGACAAATACATCCATATTACGTATGTATTTTTTCTTTCGGACTTGCTGAGCTGTGATTGTACTACGTCACCTCCTGAGAGCCTCCCGGCCGGTTTGAGACATGTTACCACGGGAAATTGACAACTGCATCGGTCTTAAACTAGCAAGACACTTGCGTCGGGCACATCACTCTATTAGGGGTGGGAATCATCAGAGGCCTTACGATACGATATTATCACAATACTTATATCACGATACCATATTATTGCGATTTTAAACATATTACTAGCCTGGTTGACACCATAGACTGTTAATATTAACGGACAGAGCATGTGTGACGTCACCCATTGGTTTGTGGAGATCTGCTATGAGTCGTTGAGTTTGCCGTTACGGGCGCAGCCATCCTGGTTGCGGATGTGACGATTTTGGACGAGAGGGAGGAGCCATAGACTGTTCAAACTCATTATGAAAATGTTTACTGAGGTAAGATAAATCAAGTGAGAAGCGGGTCACTTTCTCATAGACTTCTACAGAAGCCGACCTCCTTTTGTGTCGCCCCCTGCTGGAATTCAGATAGAATGCAGGTTTAAAGCACTTCCGCATTTGCAGCACTTCGCCGAACCAGATGCGTTGTCCATTAATATTATACAGTCTATGGTTGACACCAGACCCTTCTCAGTTGTAACTGAGAAGGGTCTGGGGAGGGTTCATTTACAGTCCATTTCCAAAGGGGCGTCACCAACGGACGCCTCTCAAATGCCTCTGGGCGCAATTGGATAGTCCTTCAACCAATCAGACCAACGATCTGGGTGACGTAGCAGCGGCAGCGGCATCATCGGTGGCCGCCATGTTGAATGTAAACAAAAAGCTGCTTGCCGTCGTTGCACTATCGTCATCGTGTAAAGACCGCCTCAACGGTTGTGATTGGTGCCTCAATTTGGAAAAATTGGAAATGGGCTTGCAGAGCAAATCTCAAATTTGCCGTAAGTTCGTCAGGGTTTTCCCAGGCTAACATATTGCATTGCAACATATTTTCCCAATTTCAAATGATGTCCCCAAAAGGAAACTTTGTCAACATCTGTTTTATCTAAAACGATAAATTTCTCTGTCTGTTCATCTCACTTTAATTTTATTGCTGCAAAATGGGATTGTCAAGCAGACACACTGACCAACACATATATAATAATAGATCGATACTTGTTGTCTGTGTATCGATACAGTATTGCCACGGGAAATATTGTAATACTATGCTGTATCGATTTTATATAAATCCATCAATGAATAAATCTTTGTCATCAAAATAAAAGGTTCCTTTATCATTGCTTGGACCAGGATGATTGTCAAATGACAGTCTACTCTGAAAGGGTGATAGTTACCCTCTGTAATATTGTCACATTGTATATGTAGGCAGCTGAATAGTATTGATGTCAGCCATGGCAAACACTATTCTTTCAACAAAACATTCATTTCTCATTGTATGTACACACCAGCCAACCCGCAAAGACATAGAAACATGACAACACAACGTACAAGAAAGCTTGTACAGAAAAAAGATATACAACAGCAAAATGATCAGGAAATACTGTGCAATATGTGCAAGATACCATTGTTGATTACATGATCTATAATTGTTGCCCGTATCTCATTTGATATTTCTCTGTGCCTTTGCCTTTCTCCGGCTCTTCCTTGTCCTCTGTGCCCCCCCCTCTTCCTCTCCCTCTCCCCCTCACCATACCGCCCCCTATCTAATGCCCCTTCCTCTTGCACTGGCAGGACCTTGCCCCTGTCTGTCTCCTGCATGCTCTATATTCCACAGCTGTAAAATGTAGTCTTATACCCTTGCAGTATACAGTAAATAGTAAATAGTTAATGTGTCATCAACCTTTGGAAACATAAACCTACCATGTTAACTTTTAAGTAAAACTTTAACATTGCTGGTAATCATCAGTGTAAGTTTTCTGGCTCATCTTCATCATCTTCATCATCATCACATGTAGTCTGAGATGAATTTGCGAACCCCTATCCTGCAGTTGCTACATGCAACAGAGCCCTCAATATCATGCCTCTTGCATGTGCACCTTAGGCCAGAGATCTTCAACAGGGGGTCCGGGACCCCTAGGGGGGGGCCACCAAATTATTGTTCATTTTTGAAGGGTTGAACACATATCCAACATATTATTAGCAAATATAAATCTCCACTGATGATAGGCTTACTGGCCTATAGGTAAGGTAAGATAGCTATCCACAGATACAGTATATCCTAAGGATTCACTGTGCCACATGTACATATGTGCAACATTTAAAGATGATTTATAAAATCATGCCCACAATTATTCTTTTAATAGCTTAGTATTCTATGCACTAAAAAAGTATAAAGGCTGTATGCCGCCCTACACTTTATTGTAGGCCCAGTTTAATATGCAACTTCATTTTATACAATATATGTAGTAGGGGCTCCCTGATCTCTTTTTCTGTTAAGGGGTCCTTGGTTTAAAAAATGTTGAAGACCCCTGCCTTAGGCTGCTGCAGTCTGTCTTGCAGGTGCATCTAATGACATGTTCACATGTCAGTTTGTTAACCCTTAGATGCATGAGTGACTGGAACCTACACTCTTCCATAAGTGGAAAAAAACCCTATTATAACCAATGTGTTTTATAGAATAAAGGTATGCCATTTTCATAATTTTGGTTCAGAATAATGGTTTGTATTATTTTGACAAACAATGATTTCACATTTCAAATATGTTTATTTGTCACTTTTTTTTAAACAGATTTTGAACATCAATAGGATACTAGGCTACCTAACATGTTAGATGTCATTAGAGGCAAGCTAGAATCATAGTAAGAGTCTGTCTCTCCATGTTTATGCGCATCAAGCTACTCAATTATGTCAACAACAACCAATACACATATCCGCTTGTTAAGATGTGACGTTTCAACGTTCTGATAATGCTGTTTCTGGGTCCAAGGTCCGAAACTACTGCGTTGAGACTTGTCTTTGTCATTGCTGTGTCCCTTGTTGTTTAAATAGATCGGAGTCCAGCTAACGTTAAACTACAGAAACTAGGAATCCTGAAAATCTAATCATTTATTTATTTAATAATAAATACTGAATTAAATCCTGTTCAATTCAATTACAATTCCATAACTACATCCATTACATCAATGTAGTTCAATTCAATACTACATCTATAACATGAATTCAATAACTACATTTATTACATCAATTCAATTCAATAACTACCATCTATTACATCAATTCAATAACAACAGCACATCTGGTGCATCAGTGCAATTCATTCTGAGTTGACACTACACATTCTGGTCATCGCTGTCTTGGACTGACAGATATTCTGGTGGGGTGCACAGGATCTGGAGACCAATGTCCTCGCTCTGGGACGCATCACTGTGGAAAATGTCCTCATCAGAGGCCTGGCTGCTGACGTTGACCTGAATATTTTCAAGATTCGTAGCATCCCTCCTAGCCAAAAAAAAAAGCACAACACGGCCATCAATGGTGTGAGAAGATCAACATAATATAATTGATTTAGGGAGCAGATTTCTGATCCTCCACTCTGCTACTAGCCTCATATTAATCATTTGTATCAGATTAAAAAATTTACTGACATTTTTCTGCAAATGTACTGGGTTAAAAAACAACACCAAAAACACTAAGACCATGTAGACCTGTACCTTGTCATGTGTTCCAGTTCTTGTGTCGACACTCTGTAAATGAGTGCTGCGCCATAGCAGTTTCCCATGACATTGACAGCAGTGTTGCAGCGGTCTCTGAAAGGCAAAAACAGCATCAGACTATGAAAGCAGAGGATATATGCTGCTTTACATGGATTCTGTTTCTTTCTTTCTCTCTTTGGACTTCTAAAACGTTGCGTAGCTGACTGAACAAACAGAAAAATCATGTTAGCTTGCTAATATATGACCCATTTAGCATGAAGAATAAAGGAGGTGATAAGAACTGATCGACAAATCTGACACATGATCAAAATGCTGTTTAATAGTGATTTCAACTGTGAAGATTTAAAATTACATTTCAAAAACAATTATTGAAATGCTGACGGTATCCCGGTATCTTCCGTCCGGTAGATACCGGGCACCGGTGCCATATTAGCACCGGATTTTAACATGCAGCGTTAACGTGAACAGAAAATTGCGTTGCATGTATCTATTCACAGCAAATGCGCGTGGATGGAAAGCGGTCGCACAATAGCTGAGCAAATGTAGTAATGGATCTAGGAATAGTGTGGTGCAAACCAATCCAGGAGCAGAAAAGGCAGCTGTAGTAATCAATTCTTTACATTTTGTATCAATTTCTTAACTGCTGATTAAACTTACAGGAGCCATTCTACAACCACTAGAGTGGAGGCTTCCTTTGCAGGTAAACCAGCCGCTGCCAACACAAAAAGAGTGGTCACTGCTCCTGTAGCTGGAAGCCCTGCTGCTCCTATGCTGGCCACTGCTGCCGTCACACTGCAGATCAAACACAGATACTGTACTCATTAAACTGTACCATGCATTTTTAGTAAGTCATGCAAGTCACTCCCTTTCTTCAAGTCCTCTCGTATACTTTTAACCAATATTAATAATAACACTTGCTATGAAGATGATGCTATGATTTCCTTAAGAAAAGAAAGAGTGGCTTACGCAACGGTAAGTAAGTGGGCGAAGTCCAGTTGAATTTTGTTGAGTTGGGCAATGAAAACTGCTGCGACCACTTCATAAATGGCAGATCCGTTCAAGTTGAGGCTGGTCCCAATGGGCAGTATGAAGCGAGTAATTCTTTGGTCGATCTTCAGTCGGTCCTCACAACATTCGAAAGTGACTGGCAGTGCAGCAGAGCTTGGAGAAACACAATGCATCCTCTGTTAGTGCACTATTATTACGAATGTCAATCTCTCAAAAATGTTACTGATTAATTAACTAATAACAGAGAGGATGAAGTCACAGCTCTCTGTGATACTACCAGTGCTGTAGTCAAGACCCCCTTGGTCAAGTCCAAGACAAGTCCAAGACCAGGACTGGTCGAGACCGAGACCAAAGAAGTTTGAGTCAAGTCAAGTCCGAGTCCAAATGAGAGACAGTCAAGACAAGACAGAACAAGACAAGACCACTTACTTACCTGTTTATAATTCATGTGATGCAAGAGACAGTATATCTTCTATTTTAAGATGATCATTTTGCATTATTATTTGTAATGATCAAAAGTGGATCAAAGTAGGCCATATTATTTACTTTAAGTGGACCAATTTCACTTAAGTCACATAAAGCTGAAGTACAACTTCACATTTTAGATCATTTTAGATGAGTCTTTTTGTTATGGTGTCAAAATAACATTCTGGACTGCCAATGGAAAAAACAAATTGCAAGCACTAGCAACACAGGTGTCACTAAAAATTGACATGTTCCCATTCTTGAACGTATTACTTGTCCTGAAGAATCCCAGGGTTTCCCCCAGGGTATTGAAAGCCTGGTGGCCCACCGGACCTAAGTTGCCCCCCACCGGGCCTAAGCCATTGGGAATTATTGTTTAATGTATTTTTTAAGACGTTTTTTAAACCACAGTTACAGTGGGGTGGCTTGATTGGAAACTTAGACATTAAGTTAGCTTTTAGCACTGACTTAATGTAGGGCCCAATGTAATGTATTTAATGTTTATTTGTATAGGGACAAATATGTAGCATAGACCTATGCCACACACCACAGCATTTATAGCATAAGCTAATTTGCAATGCACGTCCCTAGATGGTCCCTTTTTTAAATACAATAACTCAACACTTACATATGAGACAGTAAAGAACACAAACTCATCATACCTTTAACATACCTTAAAATTCCTTAAATAATCAGTTTTATAGCTTTTATAAATTCTTAATTTCACGATTTCGTCCATGATTCTGTTATCACAGAAACTACGTATGTGGCTCTACATTAATGCTGCCATCAGTCTGTGACTGGCCCCACCCGGGCCCTCGTCCAAAGAAACGACACTTGCCACCGGGCTAAACAACCTTTCTGGGGGAAACACTGAATCCATAGTGTAGAAAGTGCTCGCCGTCTGTGGCCAAAATGAAAATGATTAATGCCTCCGCGTGTGCGCCCTGCGGCATATACCAGGCAAGTCCAAGACAGTCCGAGACAATAGAAAAACATTGAGTCTCGGACTCGAGTACTACAGCACTGGATACTATTGTGTTACATCATCTTACCTGGACGAGATGACCAGTGCAGTCATTAAGGCAGGAAAAAAAAACCTGATAACAGCAAAGGGGCTACGTCTCGTAAAGACGAAATAGATCAGTGGTAAAACTATTGCTCCTTGGATTACAAGCCTGAAACACAAAATGAGTGCACAATCAGTACTGATCCGTTAAATACAATTACTACAACAGCAAGAGTTTGCATTCACAATGCGGCTGCTAGAAGGAGACATAAAACAAGAAAGAAAGAAATGACACAAAACAGAAAGTTGAATTCATAAGCAGCGAAATGCGCCCTCCCTTCATTACACCCAGGGGTTTCACTGTTACAGTCTTATTTGGTCATATGACCAGTAGCTCTTTGTTGCTAATGTTATCAAACTTTAGCTAGATATTGCTTTGTAACTGACTGACTGACTTTCAGTCACTTTGCTGACTTATAGGCTCTTTTACGCTTTAAGTGAGTTAAAGTAACATACCTGTTTCATTTATTATTTATTGCAAGACTATTACAACTTTTATTGAACAGCTGCTGATGTGGCCCCAAGTAACAATTTTGGGGTAATGCTAATGCTATGACACAGTGTAAAAGTAGCACAAGTAGGGGAAACTGATAAAGTCAAAGTAAACTTTGACTCAGCAAAAACAGTCAGGCAGAATGCATTTACTAGAAAGTCAGTAAAACAAGTGGCAAAAGAGATCAGCAGTTGATTCCCCAGCTCTGAAAAGATTCAGGATGAAGCGTAACTGTCCTGTCTGCATCATGTGTCTCATGTATGTAGATACACACAATCAAAGAAATTAATGTTGCAATAATAAACCATTTACCGTGGGTTATTATTGTGGCCACTCTAAACTAAAACTGTAATGATTTAAATTGTCCACTAGATGAAGCTGTTTAACCTGCTGAGACCAGAGTAGTCTGTAGCTTATAACGTTAACCGGCTGCCTATGTCCAAACATTCTGAGAGCTTCTCTGTATCTACCAGGAATTTAATTTCTTAATACTTTGCAGGCACAATTTTTGGCAACAGTTGCTATTAAACTCAAGTATGCCAATGTAGTTATCACTTACCCAGGATAACAGCCGCTTGATTTGAAAACAGAAACGTAAGGCCAGCAGATATTGATGAAATCCCTCCAGCTTCTGGTGCCAGAAGTGATTTCCTCCTCAGTAACGTCGTTCTCCATGGTCATGCATCCGAGTTAGCAAAAAATAGGCAAAAACTCACATCAGCTAGCTAATATTGAGGACTAAACGGTCAAGGACCATGCTGGAAATAAGTATTTTACTTTAGCATGTCATCCTTTAGATTACTGTTTTATCGTCTTGATCCAGAAATAAATCAAATCATATCAAAGTTAAACATATTATTCTAGCTCAGTACTCTGTCTGTTTTGCTCTTTTGTTTTGATTCAAAACCGATTTTGAAGATAGAACTGACAAATGTCATGACAATCACAAACTACAAAAGAAAACAGGTCAGACTCCCTGATTACTCTGACCATGACACCTACCTATCTACCTACCTACCTACCTAGGCCTACCTACCTTCCTACCTAGGCCTACCTACCTAACCTACTACCTAGGCCTACCTACCTACCTACCTACCTAGGCCTACCTACCTAACCTACTACCTAGGCCTACCTACCTAGGCCTACCTACCTACCTACCTACTACCCTGGGCCTCCCTACCCTACCTACCCTAGGGCCTACCTGCCTGCCTACCCTGCCTGCCTGGGCCTGCCTGCCCAACCTACTACCTGGGCCTGCCTGCCTGCCTGCCTGGGCCTGCCTGCCTAACCCGCCTGCCTGGGCCCTGCCTGCCTGCCTGGGGCCCTGCCTGCCTGACCTGCTACCCGGGCCTGCCTGCCTGCCTACCCGGGCCTGCCTGCCTAACCCTGCTACCCGGGCCTGCCTGCCTGCCTACCCCGGGGCCCTGCCTGCCTAACCTACCTGCCTGGGCCTACCTGCCTAGGGCCTAGCCTGCCTGGCCTACCTGCCTAACCCTACCTACCCTAGGGCCTACCTACCTACCCTAGGCCCTGCCTACCCTACCTACCTACCTACCTACCTACCTATCCTACCTACTTATCTACCTATTATAATAATAATAATAATAATAATAATAATAATAATAATAGTAGTAGTAGTTCCGTGTCTGTGCTAGCCTACTTCATTTAAGATGTTTGTGGGCTGACCATATATGGTATGGTATGGTATTACAGTTCCTAGTAAAATAAGATACTATAGTAAAGTTTTCTGTATTTGTGTTTCTCCCTTATGCAATTTCTGAAGCGAGGCAATATGCTACTGTATGTCAGCATTAGGTCTATATTCGTGCGGTAGCACTGACACGACTCTTGCGGTCGTCACACACAAGCAAGCACGCGCATTACAATTCCAGGGAGACACAGGCAGATCGCGAGAGATGCTTGCAGGTGTGTCAACAACAGTGAACTATCGGTGTGTCTGTGTCTCCACTGTTTGTTTTCTCACTTTATGAAGCGAGAGCCCCGTCACAGTAACACTGTGTGTGTGTGTGTGTGTGTGTGTGTGTGTGTGTGTGTGTGTGTGTGTGTGTGTGTGTGTGTGTGTGTGAGAGAGAGAGAGAGAGAGAGAGAGAGAGAGAGAGAGAGAGAGAGAGAGAGAGAGACAGAGACAGAGAGAGGATTACCCTCGCTTAAGCCGCGTCCGCATCTCGCGCGCTCACCTGCCCTGGTAGGCTACGTTATGAAACGCACCTTCCTAACAGGCATCTCGAGCTGTGCTCCTCGTGCGCCCTAAACGCCAGGTAATATGGATTAACTGACTTCTCACTGTCTGAGGAAGGTGCAGCTTTTTTTGCGGCGCTTTTCGAAGTTGTTCCACATCCAGGACTGTCGGGACGGCTCGCCCAGCGCTCAGGAGGGTATTAGAGAGGAGATACACGGTAAGGTTCATCACCTAATTAGTATAGCCTACAGCCAACTACACTGAATAACAACCAGACGTAAAGTGCCCAGAGTAGATTTCTGGCAATAGAAATTGTATGTTTACCTTCAGTGCCTCGCTGCAAGCTAGCAAAGCAAACGACGGTGCTTTGGCTCGACAAACGCCAGACATGTGTTGTCAAAAACAAGAAAAAGCCAAGTAAGAATGCTCAAAAGTCCGGTTTATAGTTTAACGAACTGAAAATGAAAACAAGCTTGGCAGGTTTAGCTTCCCAAATGTATGCCCTTAATGAGAAAAGTAATCTCAACATACATCATTAAAACCTTGGCAATAGGCTACACAACCTATACCGTTGGTGGACAAATCTATAGTCTAATACTCACTCTGAAAGTTACCACCCATTCATAACTTTACCTGTTTAAATCCACCTAAGTCATAATTATGATGAAGGAGGGGTGCACATGAGGGGAGAAGGCAGGTTGATAAAATAAGGGATTAAGCTGGAAACTGGATTGTGTAGGAAGGACTTGAAGGTAATAGGGATGTGGTCCTAATGCTCTAGATGTGTCACTTCAGTCAGTTTAGATCCAAACAGACTGAGGCATTCCCTGGCTCCTTTCAAAGCAAACGACTCGGTCATTTTCTATATTCAACTACTGCTAAAGAATTGATGAATACAATAACAGTACATAGTCTGTGTCAAATCGAAATGTGTTTTACTAATTCATCACTGCATCCAGGAGCATGTACAAACACACACACGTACACACACACACACACACACACACACACACACACACACACACACACACACACACACACACACAAACACTCAATATGTGCAAACAGACACACCCAAATACATGACTACTACATACATTTTACAGTGTGATGTTGCTCCAGATATTTTGCTGCATCATGCTTCAGCCTCCTGAAACACAGCACACTGTGTTGATGCTATCGTGACATGCTAATGAGTGGCACAGTCTGCTTCTGTGTGTGTGGCCTGACTCCATCTGCATGTCAAGTGTATGTGGCCATATCCGTCGGGGTGTACAGTGTATACAGCTGTTTTTCAGGTAGAGACATGAATACAAAGCGAGCCCTGACACTTAGTGCAGAATTGAAACAGAAAAAGAAGAATATGAGGCCGGCTGCGTTCTGAAGGCCCTCCCAGGCTTTACTAATTTATGATGTTATTTTTAGGCTCGGCTACATTTTTGATGCTTCGTATTTGTCAAGTTTAATACTGAGCGAAAACTCTGGGTGTGTCTGTCAACCTCTTTGTACGGAACCACACACGCGCACACACACGCGCGCGCGCACACACACACACACACACACACACACACACACACACACACACACACACACACAACACACACACACAAATGATTTGTGGAGATACTTCTTGTAAGACCCTTTGCATTATTAATAATGACAGTAAAGTTAATTGGAATAGCGCTTTTTGAAACCAACGTTTGAAAAGTGCTCGACATGAAACTGCGCACTGTTGAACTTTAGCTTACTGATGTAACCATGGACCTCTCATCACCGTGCCCCGAAGCTAAAACACACAATGGTGAAATAAGAAGCATAGTCAAGTTTTGTTAGCTCCCCAAACTGTAACCAAAATTACAGATTGAACTTTCAACCCCACAACTCTACGTCACACTTCAAATTGTGCTATACTCATGCTACTTTTGAAAAACTGAACATTGTTAAGTGTGGTCAATTCCTTTCAAAAGGCTTCTCAAAACATGTGAAAATGTTAGAGACAAAAGAGTCTTTAAAAAAAACTGGTACTGCCACAAAGAAAATCAGCTTTCCATGACTTATTACGGCATAATGGTGAATTAGAAACTAAAGCGGTTAGGAGGAACTGCTCTAATGAGGTCTAAAAAGGTTTTAGGTCATCCCTAATCTTCTCTGCCATATAGACAGCACTTTCAGCCAGTTTGGCTTCAAACTCCTGATTAAAGGGTTTTCCGACAACAGCAGAAATAGTTCTTTAAGCGCTTTTAGTGCAGTAGGCCCATCAGAGCCTATCCATCAATTCTTATTGGACAGAGACAGACGATAAACTGATACCTGGCTGCTGATTCAGTAACCCTTCTTTTACTTCACATTTTACCTCCATAAATTCCGATACATGTTCCGGGGTGTTCCGGGCTACCTACAACATGAAGAACTGAAGAAAACCAGGTTTTCATTCTAGTGAGTTGCTGGCTTACAGTCAGACATCAATACACAGAAGGGGAAAGTCGAACCCTCATAACTCAGATGCTATGGTTTTTTTTTTTTAAATTAATCACTAAAGATCAGTGTTTTGGCTTGCTCAGGTTCTTGAAGAACTTGAAATAAAAGTTTAAAGCGTCCACCTTTCCTCCCCTCCTTTTCTTAATTGTGGGTACCCCCACACTGAACCACATCATTTTGTCTGTCTGTGGGATCCCTTCTTGTCCAGGGCCATGTTAAAACTGGTTCCCTTTCCCCCTAATGGCTCTGCCCCTGGATATGTGTAAAGACAGGTGGGACCAGTTACATGCAGACCTTTCCCTGGCTCAGAATGGGCCTTTGGAGGTGATTACGCACGACAGTAAGCATGATCGGTCCACGTACATTAAAAGGAAATGAGCCTGTGTTGCCTAATTGAACAGAAAGCTATTCATTTTCCTGTTATTTCTGACAATTTGATAAACAAACTGTTAATTATGCTTGTGCAAATGAAACCCCAATTAACAAAACTGGTTACAAAAATAATATTAATATTTAAATACCGCTAAAATCACCGAGAGAGTCCGGTACAGCCTGACTGTGGACGATAAAAAATTCCTCTATGCAGGAAAAATCCTGACGTACTGTAAAGTGTATTTGTTTGCATCCAGTTGTCTTTCTGTACGCCTCATATGCTCAGAGCATCAAAAGTATACACATCCACCGGATGTCTAAATCAATTGGCTCACTTGCAGCTCACACATTTCTCTGCTCCACTTCCTTTTATATGCTGGGTCTGTTTTTGCTGAACCAGATCACTTCTCTGAAGGGTGAAATTCACACAATGCAATTTTTATAAACACTCATATTAGTAGGCAATTGGCATCAAATTATTGTTTGTTTATGTCACTTCTCTGATCTAGTGTGAGGCAAGAGAAGGAATGCTACTATTTCCCTTTCTGCGAATACGCCCTAGGAAATACAGATACAAAATGGCAAGGTGACATGATGTAGTTCAGTTATTCAAATAAATGAAGTACAGCCTCCAAGTATCTGTTACCACATCAAACGTGACTGAACTTTAATCGTTAATTCAATATGCACTGAAACCCTTTCAGTGGACATTTGAACAGTGGAATCTGAATGCCACTCAGCTACATCCAGTGGACATGAGCGCTAACCAGTGCTAGCAAACTCATCTCTGTTCTTCACTTGGCAAAGCACCCAAATGACTCATGGGAACTATATTTCAAATTGCCAGCTAGGGCTCTGTATTTGGCAGACGACAAATGGCTGTAACTAAGCCAATGTAAAATAACATTGCCCTCATTAATGGTCTTGAGTTAGCAGACCCAATCGTGCCAATGTGAGTGGATTAATTACTCAACTAAACAGTAAAGCCAGTGGCTGTGTATCTGTGTCTCATTGAGACAAACACTTGATGATGATCTCTCTTCCGTCTCGCTCAGTATTAGTCGGCGGATATCTCACTAACAAGATGGAACTAACTGGAGATTCATGATCTAAAACTGCTGTCTGTAATCAGTTCACAAAAGCATTTGTGAATTAATTAAATAGCAACTGGAATTGCAGCATTGGCAAAACATTGATAAATATAATAGCACCAGTTAGCTTGTATACTTTTTTCATATTTGCCCCAAAAAACACCCATTTGCTTTATTGACTGAGTGGAGATGGAAGATAAATGTGTTCTCTGAATCAAAGCCAAACATCTGCTCCCCGAGATTAAAAGCCACACATTATAAACTGCAAAGAACGACTCAACTAATGAGAGAAGTGAAACATGTCCTCTAAACCTTCACTCTGTCTGGCAATGCAAATAGAACCACAATTCTTGAGAAATCAAATCTCTTCAAACTTTTTTTGTGAAATAACTTGTAACTAGATATCATGTACTAGTAATTGACCTGTTGGCATTTATGACTTAAGAGACACACAAACAGTGTCGGCCAAACACTGTCTGTGTCAATTAGTTATATGACAGGCATTTACCTGATAAGGTCATTAGGTCACAAAGTGTGTGTGTGTGTGTGTGTGTGTGTGTGTGTGTGTGTGTGTGTGTGTGTGCGTGTGCGTGCGTGCGTGCGTGTGTGTGATTGCGACGTGAGCCTCTAAGTGGATTGTGTCGTCTTTCTGCTGTCCTTGGTGAACATATAATTCTTTTGGGTCAAGAGGAGAACCGACGTGAGCAAAAACTATTTATGCGAGATCATAACAGATTTGTGAACCAAAGATAAAACATTGACAGAGAGCATAAACAGCTGCAAAAGACGGTAATTTGTTTTACCCATTGATGGACTTGTACTGGATTTTTGTTTTCGTAGAGTGAATTGTCATTTATTTTAAATCAATATTCTGTGACAGTTTCAATGCAACTTTACCTTTGCTGTCAAATGTAAACACTTTAAAATCAAAGGTGTTTCCCAGGAAAAATTGTATTTTGCATTTCTGGCAGCAGCAAAGGTTTGTTAGACTCTTATGTGTTAAGAAATGTAAATAAAGTGAAACAGAAATCGGAGAAAACAATAAGTTGCATGTAAAGGGCTTCTGTGCAATGGCTATTATTCAGCCAGACACAAAAGTCCCCAGGTTAAAAGAATAATAACTAAGACTACTGCTAGCTTTGTTTTACTTCTAGTTCTATTTTCAAGTGAGCATCTACATCATAGATAATACGTAATAGTAGATAAGGAAGCCCAAATTCCCTTACACTGAGCAGACATGGCCTGATCAACCCAATCAGTGGAATGTGTCTCCTGACTGGTGCGTTTCATCCCAACAGATGCTATACTCTAGCCTGGTCCTAACAGACTCTTGTACATTTCATTTGTACAGAGAGTCTTGCCACTCTCCATTGACAAGTGTTAACGTCCTTGAAGGCGGGTACTCTGTTGAAGTTTAAAACTATTGGATCTGCCCCAGAGCCACTCTGGTAGCCTGGCTCCGCCCTCCTACGTACTGTCTGGTAGGACCAGGCTAACAAGAGGGGAGACGACAACAACTATCGGCTTAGCATCACTAGTGTTAGCCTTAGCCAACTCCTTCACCACTAACAGAGCGAGCTGGAAAATCTAACTTTTTCCGAACCCTGTGGGGAGGAGAGCCACAACATCATGGCCACCAACACAACTCAGCAAAGATTGTTCTTTCTCGGGCTTTAACTTCTGGATATTCGGCTGCATTGCCACAACGGACCGCATCTTTCACATCAGAATACACCGCAAACCCAGACGGAGTACAGGCTAGCTATACTGTGTTTTATACCTGATTACAAGACTTGTGACTTAGTGGCTTGACTGGCCTCTTCTTCTTGCCGATACGGCTTGTGGGTACTGTATTATTCCATGCATACCAACCATGATTTCTGAAAAAGCAGCTTAAAACATCAACCATTACCTAATCTTTTGATATTATTCAATTATCTAGCAGACTTCTGTGTTTATGTGTTGAGTTTTATTGAGAGTGCTGACGTTCAACTGGGAATTATGAGTGGAAAGTCCTCGCTGGACCTTGGTGTTGACCAGGGGAAGATTATATCACGAAGCACTTCCAAAAAGCTTAGTTGGTAAACATAACAGTGGTGTGGTCAGATCACAGATGATTAGCTCTGGGCAATGTAGATATCATTTTAAAGTTTCTTCTTGTTTTTATCTGGAGCTTCTTAGTACAGCCTTAAAGCCTCTTCACAGCTCCACACAACTTCCAATTGACTAATCAGCCAGGTTAATGGAAAATACCTGTGTGTAGAGATGGGCGATATGGAGAAAATATAATATCACAATATTCTTGACCAAATACATTGATATCGATATTGCGACAATATTGTAGGGTTGACAATTGGTGCTTTCAGAAAATATTTTTACAATTAGATTTCAATTAGTAAGTCTGGTAAGAAAGTTACATCACTTTATTGTAATGTAGCCTTTAAAACCAGTAAAAGACAACACTTTTGCCATATCACGATATTATGGTTTCTAGTCTCAAATATCAATATCAATATAATATCAATCTAATGCCCAGCCCTACCTGTGTGGAGGTGCAGTGCCTTATTCTGCTCATTGTTTTTCATTTTAAGCAGAGCAGATCACTTTTAGTTGATTCTCATCCCATTTTAATAACAATAACTTATAAAAGTAACTTTTTCAGTAGTCAATTGCAGTTAAACGACAAAAGAAGAAACACTAGATGGCAGAAGGGTATTTTACAATTTTGTAAAAACTTTGAATGCACCATAACTTTACGAGTTGCAATTGAACGCACCATTAAGTCCCGTCTGTGTTGTTTCTCCGACAGTGGCAGTGGCCACGGTGTCTCGAAGGGCAGCTAGTCTATTCTGTGTCTTTAGCTGCAGACTGTTGTACGTCCCGGTGTTGGAATCTTTTCCAGTGAAATACAGCTGACACGTTAGAACTGTTAAGCTGTCAGTATTTTAACCTTGTTTGAGACGGCTAATAGCTAATGGTAGGTTAACGTTAGCTGCTGCCAAGTGTAGTGTTAACTAGTATCATGCGCGGCAATGCTTTTGTTTTCTCTAACGTCCGTTTCAGAGCACCAGAAAGGCAGAGCTGGCGTTTAAGAAGCACCGAAGTGAGGCACCAAAATCCACTATGCAATTCGGGCCAGTAGACCCTACCTAAATAGACAGAGATAATTAATCCTGTAAATTATACCAGGTTGCTGTTGAAGTCTTTGCAAATTGCTATTTTCCAATAAGACGCACAGATTCCCCCGAAATATATTGGGTAATTCAGGCTACTGTAATATGAGTGTTACACCCCAAATTATATTTTTTAAATAATGTATTCTAGCTCTAAATTGGATTTGTACATAATCTAACATAGTACAAACAATACAATGACAATGTCTGCCAGAATGTTACTGACAATACCTAAATTCGCTTCATGCATAAACCCCACCCACCCGCTCTAAGTGGGTTGAAACACTGAGGGTTGATCCCGAATAGTATTTGACACACAGCTCTACCACATATGTTCTTCAATGTCCGTTCCCCTACCCATCATACCCTCACCTTCTGGCTCCATGTTTGTATCACTCATATTTCCTTTTCTCATCTTTCCTCCTTGCTACTTCATGTGTTTTCTCTCTCTCTCTCTCTCTTTCTGCTTCTATGTCTCTCTCTCTTTCTCGCTGTCTTGCCCCCTCATTCTCTGTCTTTCCCTGTGCGTCGGTATGCCTGTTAGTTGTTCCTGGTAGAGTGAAGCGGCTGCATTATCTAGATACATTATTGATGCACGCAGCACTCTGACTAAAGCACACACACACACACACACACACACACACACATGCACACATACACAAACTCCAACCACTCACTCACATAATCAAAACATACATACACTCATAAAATCAAACACATTGGTGCACATAGACACACACACATACAGTACACAATCACAAAGATGTGCCTCAATTTGTTTTTGAATGTGAGTGGGTACAAGAGAGAAAACTTTATGTTACTTCATGGCTGAAAGAACACAGCTGTTTCTGCCAAGCTCTGTTTTTAAGAGGAGACATTCTGTTTGAAATGCACAGGACTAAAATTAACCCTCCATTGGCATTGGCAACATGCTGAGCTGATAGGCGTTGTGTGCCTGCTTAACTCCCTGCAGTACTTTGGAAGGAGTTGAAGACACAGAGGAGCTGCAGGAAACAATCAATCTTAAAAAGTAATCAACAACAATATAAAATCAGGGAAAGACAACAGAAACGAGTGAGAGAAGGGAGAATTATGAAAGAGAAAATTACTGAGGGGTGAGATTTTGAGTGGCAGAGAAGGCAGAGGGAGGGAGGAGGGACAGAAGCGTTCCCATCATTTTTTTTTCAGGGCTTTGTAAGGGCCTTATTAAATATGGATGGTGTTTGGAGCAGAGCAGGGGCAAGTGGGACTCCACAAACAGCACAAGCAACCCAGGCAGGCCCATCCCGCTGTGATGGAGACCTGCTTTCTTTTTCGTCTCGTCTGTCTCTCCATCTTCCTCCCTTGGTTCACTTAACTGCTGTGAACTGCCCTTTTCCTCCATTCATTTATTTCCTCTTTTCAGACCTTTCTCTCTGTCGTCATCCATATGTGTCTATCAACCACTCTGATGACAAAGTGCGTCTTTTTTCTCCGCTTGGCCTGTCTGGTCTTGTTTTTTCCCTCTACTAATTTTCTCTCTTCTCCATCTGTTCATCCTCTGTGCTTTCTCCTCTCGTCACTTCTCCTTTCCCTCTCTTTGTTTCCTCACACCCTCCTTTCCTCCTCTCCCTTCCTGTGATGATAACCGAGTTGTTCATTTAGCACATGTGAATGAAGAGGGAAGCTCCCCTCCATTGATTCTATGTCTCCTCTTTTAGCCTTCCGTTCCTTTCAGTTGAAAATCATGTGTGGTGCCTGAAGCAGTCATTGATAGTACTATAGTACATTAATACATTGATATTCCTGCGTCTGTCTGTCTGTCTGTCTGTCAACAATCTCATCAATCTGAAGTACCCCACAGCGTACCCTAACTCTTAATTCTGACGCTGTGTTTGCCCTCAGGAGATGAAGACACTGGGTCCTCCTCAGCAGAACGATGGACGGAGAGAAAGCAGAGCAGGACTGTAACTGGCGCCTTCATGGAGCCCTGATACACAGGGCAGAGAGCAGGTGTGTGCGGGTCAGTCTTTCAGAGTCTGTAAATACAAATTTGACAGATTTTGTTTGTGTACACAAAAAGAAAGATTACAAGATTAAAGGATTAAGAGAGTGTGAGACAGACAGACAGAGAGGGAAGTGAGTAGTGAGCCACAGACAGACAGTGTCTGTGTTACAGTTTTAGCCAGTCACTTGCAGTTTACCCTCAACAGACCTGTGAGGTTGAGGTGAAGCTCAGTCTAATCTGGCTCAGCGGGAGTGACGCACAAACTCCCTGTCACAGCCTGCAGACATACTCTGTAATCCCATTTGCCGTGTGTGTGTATGTGTGTGTGTGTGTGTGTGTGTGTATGTGTGTGTGTGTGTGTGTGTGTGTGTGTGTGTGTGTGTGTGTTTGTTCAGAGCATTATGCAAAAGTTTGGTTTCAAGTTGTGAGCAATGCATGTTCCAGCATACAGTATGCTACACTCAAACGTACCTCCTACAGAATATGTTTATGTACTACTAGTTTGTTTTGTCAAAAGCAATTTTGAGGAAATGTACTTACCGCTTGGAGTATGTTCACTGGCAATGTTTATTCAAATTAATAACACAGCTACAGAGAAGTCATAGGGAGCATGTCTGCGTGGATGTATGGTTGTATAAAGTGCAAGGCAAGACTTTGACACCGGGATTGGTGACATTAGGTTTAGGCTAGTCTGGCTCCACAGATGTACATTGCTGCGATAAAGCCTGACATCCATTCATGTCCCTCCCCTCTCGCTATGTCCGCTATCGGGGCTTAGAGCTGCCCAGGATGGTTGTGATTGGTTTACAGAAATACAAACAAGCCAGAGCATTTTTTCCCTATCCCAGAATAGATAGGTGGTGGAGCCAGACTATGTTGCAGTGCTGACACAGCGCTGTGGAGAGGTCTGGCAATACAAGGCTAGATTTAGGTTAATAAAATACTTAGTTAGGGTTAACATGCAAATCAGTTAAGGCATTCATATTTTAAGTCAATGTTGCCAAATTATTGGCCATGTTGCCATAATTATTATTATTATTTGGATAAGATCATGGATTTGGTGAAATACTGAAAAGGCTTCAGTATTTCACCAAATCCATGATCTTATCCAAATCCTAAAAAAAGTGTCAAAAGATTACCATACAAATGGTCATCATGTGTCAGTTGTTGCAAGTGTATCTTGCAGAAAAACAATATGCATTTGTTGACAGTGAACAGAAACAGTACTTTTAACAGAAACTTTTTGTCGCTGGGTTGCTGCTGTTGTTTGTTAAATAAGCCACCTACTGTAAGAAAGGATAGGATACAAAGAGTGTTTCTCCCTCCGATTTCTGTTTGGCTGAAACTTTAGATAACTCAAATAAAGTTCTGTTAGTATGTGATGAGCTTGATAGTATCAGTAGCTGATATGGCTCCAGGGACCACCTATACAGCTCATTATTTTTTGTATTATTTAGCGTGAACACACTGAAAGGGAGTTAACTGTAAGGTAAGGGTAAGGGTATATACCACACAAAATGAATGAGCGAGAGAGAGAGAGAGTTACAACATTTAGAGACCCGACAACCCCGTTAACATTCCCTGATGGGTATCTTTATGAAAGATATAGATTTTCAGCGGAGGGAATTTCGTATCTTTGTTAGCTTCTACACACATCTTCTAACATCGGTTTGAATTATGTTTTTATATTTTTTATTTGCTCTCACAATCGCTTACCACTGCCAGGGTTGCAACTGATAATATAATAGGCTAAAGCAACGACAGTTTATGGAAAGCAAAAGTGTAATTATGGTCAGATCTTGTGCCTGACTGATAGGGAAGTGATATTGATAAGCGTTGTGATTTACGCATTTACAGCGTCGGCTATTTTAGTTGAAGCTGGGTAACTGAAATAAATCCAGGGCATGTTGATCTTGATTCGTAGTACAGGCCTCTGGTCTGCCAGTCAAAGTTATTTAAGTAGATAATCCTCAGATGGACACACGTTTTATCCAATCCGGTCTGAATCAAGTTAGTTTACTCATAGTACGCTCATGCTTTTTCAATATGTCTGTGTTAATTGCATGAATGTTCAAAGAAGGTAAAGTCCGCACAACAGTTAAATGCTCCGAAAAAATACTTTAATAGTGCAAATAAGGCACACAATGTTTCGGATCACAATTTGGCCTTCCTCAATTGCAGGACTGACCAGAGAGTTGTTATAAATCAGATCACAGAGCCTCAGTTTGACCTCTCTTGTCTGGATGGGAGAGCTTACCACCTCCGCTAAGTATTTCCTGGGAAAAGCCTAGACATGACATCATGTTGATTGATGTCCAGAGTAGCTACAATGGAATTTTACGTCACAATTAAGCAATATGAAAGGTTTTCTTCACCTGCACATTTGGTTTGGTATTTCGGTAACTCCTTGTAGGTGTTATTGACATTCCAGCAGCACACGACAGTTAAACTGTTTAGCAATATTAAAATATTACATTCAATGCAGCTACATTTAATTGTAACCTTGTCATCACTACAGAAGAAATAATGAAAATAAATCCTTCAAAGCACTAAACGTAAACACTAAAATTGTGGTTATAGTGTGAATCTTTGTGATTGCAAAATAAGTTTGTTTTTAGTTTGTCAGAAATAGTGAATTCAACTTCAAATTGACTTGATCTTCGCTTGGCAGCACTGTCGATCTGTCCCAACTGTATGGGTGTGGAAACAATTACACACCCGTTAACATAGAATAGAATCCATACAAATGTCAGCCTTTCATTACGAAATGAATTATGTATAATGTTGAAAATCAAAGACAGTGTACACAAATAATATTAGATGTGATGTGTAATTCTCTGAGAGTGGAGTTTTTCTTAAGCTCCATGTTTGCCGAGAAACAAAACGGAACAGAAATCTGATTCCTCCTACCGTTAAACAATAATCTAATAACCTCAAAGAGAGGGAGGGGGACACACAAGCGAGGGAGGGCATGGTGATTGCAGCAAAACATTCATGCGAAAAGAAGAGACAACAGATGTTAATCTAGATGAAATCCAAGGAAGGATTTTCTTTTCTTTTACCAGGGAAATTGTATGAGCATTGAGCAACATGCCACAGTGACAGATCTACAGGAGACATTTCATTGCCCAGTTACATGAATAGGCCACTATTTAGTTGTTTGCTGTCTTTCTATAAGATGAAGACAATACTATAAACTCCATCTCTAACAAGCCAAATACTGGAAGTAGAGAGCTAGCTTATCTCTTAAAGACACAGTGTGTATGAATGAAAATGCCAAACTGAAATAGATAAATGTAGATTGAATTTGTAGAGCTGATTCAGTAGACCTGAAGTTGTCTCTTACACCTGTCCCCACAGCGGGGTTGCCAGATTGGTGCTGTGCTGTAACACTGCCAGCAACAACAACAACATCACTAGGGAGTGCAAGTACCTGGCAGCACATGCTGTAGCTGTACAGGCTTTAAGTGTTTGGGCCGATGATTAAATGCCTCTTTGTCAAGACCAGGCCTGGAATTTCACCATTTTAGGGACAAGGCCACTTGGCCTTTGGTGTTGTCAATTATGTTGAGGGCACAAAGGCCAAATGCCAAGACAGCAAGGCCATAATATAAATAATAATAATAAAACAATGATTCACGGAAAAAAAATACATTTTAACTTAAGGGTTGGGGTTGATTTTATTTTTATTTTCATTTTATGTTTTCAGAAACACATTTCGGAAACTATTTTCGTAAAATACGAGATCGTATTCCGAACAAGCCGCCATTATGGTCGCAGCCAGACCCACGTGACGCGTTCGTCCAATCAGCTACCGGTCAAGGGTCCTGGTCCCTCCCCTTCCGATTTGTAGAGTAGGGTCCATCGTTCCACACTGAACTTTTTGACCGTTTTTAGGGGGTCATCTGGGTACTTTCAGTGCACTGACTTTTTGCGTTATCTACACTATATACTTAAAACTAAGTGTTTGAAGTGTGCAAGTAGGCGGTTTGATACACAGCCTTTTTACTCCTGAGCTAAACGTGTACCTATCTCTATACTGGACACACACAGATTGATATTGATTTTCTCGTCCAACTCTTGGCAAAAGGACAAACAAGTGTATTCCCCCAAATATCGGATTCTTCCTTCAAGATCCACTGGAGCGGTTTGTCAATTTTAACATTTTCAGAGTCGGAACAACACACAGTATAACGTAATGTGTAGTAGTTGAACGATGGTAGTGTTGCACAGCGGCATTAGTTTGGAGCTAAGGGTGCTTTCACACCTAAACTGTTATGTGTTGACCTCTGGTACGTTTTCCTATTTTGTCTGGTTCGTTTAGGTTGGTTCAAACGTGAGGGTCTCAATCTGTGAATTCTGTTGTGGTTTATTTCTGGTTGCAATGCAACCCGGACCAATCACAAGATTGTGCGATAGTTCGTAGTTTGTGAATGAATTCAAAAGCTAAATGCTAGTCAATTTACATGATTCATGTGTTGATTGTGGGAACTGTCTGGGAAATAATCTTGTAAGCAATAAGCAAACTATAGATTTCCCCTGATACATCAGAAAATGAAAAGGTGTTAAATGTGTTGTGTTACTGTGTGTTCTGGCAGTTTCTTATTAAAAACTGTGAAACACAACAATCACAAAGCAACTGCCCCCCCTCCCTCTATTACGGAACACTTGTTTTCGTCTTCTTTCTAGCTGTCCTTAATAATTCATCACATAGGAGTTCCGGTTGTAGTTGCAGACTAATTATGCTCAAAACTGCCTATTTCTTTGTTGGCTCTTTGTGACCACCAGAGAAGATAAACCGATGCATAAGTGCAGTTCAGTACAGCATCACCTGTCAGTCTGTTGTTTGTAACTTGGTTTGTTTGTTATAGGTCAGTGTAGATACTAAACAAATTGGAACTAATTTGTTATTTGGTCTGGTGACTGAACTGAACTTTAGGTGTGGAAGTAACTTATTGTCAGTCCCAGTTTTCAACCTAGAAACCTTCCAGTCACAAGTCGACCTTTCCAAAAATATATCTCATGGCTCATCAATCTGTTATCCAAAATGAATAAACCATGATGACTACAAGAGTAGAAAATGCTTAAAATTCATTATTTCCTTATGAGAAACCAATAGTAACTGCAACAGTCAGCAATGGATGCAACACGAGTATTTGTGAAAAGTGTAAGACCGAGAAATGCGATGTGTCTTGTGGTTGATAGGAGAGGGAAGTACAGTATAACATTCCCAGCAGCCTCTAATGTTACACCTTTTTAAACTGCAGACATTTCCTGTCTTGATCTTTTATCTTAAACGCTGTGGTTGCAAAACAGGAATTGCTGTGCCATCTCAACACAATTTTACCACAGTGGATTGGATCACTGGCAGCCCTAGACTTTTGGGGGCCCTAAGCAAGATTTGGTATGGGGGCCTTCACATTGTAATGCATTGCCTCTTCACTTGGCACTGAATCAACTTGTGTATTTAAAAATAAAGATAGACTGATATTGGTTGGCCGATATTATGGGTCGATATTGGCCCATCACAGACATATCTGTATATGTATCTGTATCGGTGTATATGTTGTCCGATATGCGTCGATATGAAAACCTTTTTTACAGAATATAATGCAGTTATCATTTATAAAATTGTTCAACAATATTATACATTGTATGTACAGTATAATGTATAATATTGTTAAATATTCTCTAATAAAGGTATTTATTTAAGAAAGCAGCCTTTTGGGTGCCGTAGTGGTAGAGCAAGCGCTGATATATAGAGGCTCAGTCATCGACGCAGAGGTTGCGGGTTTGATTCCGACTTTCCTGCATGTCTTTCTGCCTCTCTCTCCTCTTTCATGTCTAAGCTGTCACTAATAAAAGCCTAAAATGGCACAAAAAAAAATCTTTAAAGAAAAAGTAAGCAGCCTCTTCTACATCAGAGGGGCCACTGGGGCAAGTGTGGGAATTGAACACCGACTGCTACTTCCCTGCTGGGCATCCTGCTGGCTAGTGTGCAGGCGTTGGACGGTGAGCTGGGTGGCCTCCGTGCTGCGTCGGTTTCTAGCAGGTTGTCGGGAGCTGTGCCGATGTCATTTAACCGGGTGACTCGTTTTCTATGCTTTTGGGGTCCCTCTGGTAGTCACGGGGCCCTAAGCAGCTGCTTAGTTTGCTTATACAGTATGTCTGGTCGGCTCTGACAACAGGGCTTGTACTTCATCAGTATAGTCAATTAAAGTCACTTGAGAAGGGAAACATGTTTATGGGATTAAAGGGGATTAGAGGTGTATGAAGGCTTTGTCCCAGTGTTTGACAGTTTAAATGCTCAGACATTTGGCTGCAATTGTAACGATGGTCAAGCATCAGGGGAACAGAGGCGAAATGTTGAATTTTTCTTCTTTCTTTATTTTTCCTTTGGAAAATAAATCAGAAAATTGTCTTCAGGCTTTAATGTACACATTTACAGCATCCGATCAAAAGTATACAGCTTCTCTGCCAATCACTCTTTCAGCAATAGCAAATGCATACAAAACCATCATCTGAATTATAACTTTTACATCGAAGTTATCAACCTAAATATCAATTTACTTTTAGAAAACTGATATACTGGTTGAAGTACTTTGTACACTGAACCTACCCGATCAAAAGTATACAGCTTCTCTGATCGGGTAGGGAAGTAACGCGAGACTACACGCAGCAGATCTGTAGTACACTAAGTGGCCAAAGGTGGCTCCATTCACAATTATTAAACAAGGCTGTTCATTTTTGTTCACTACATTTTTAACTCTGTTACACAATCCATCCCTGATGATCATCCGCTTTTAGAATGATGTAACTCCTCTGGAAATCCACGATTCAGAAGGTCTTTACGTTTCTTTTTATTTGCGTATGTATCCATTTCACTGGTGAGATCACCACGCTGGTGATCTAGTTGGGTTATTCTGACCCCAACGAACCTAAGTACACTTCTGCATTGTGTCTCTGTAACCTGAGAAGTGAGATACTGTGAGAGTGAAGCAAACAGGAAGAGTGAACTATGGAATAAACAGGGGGAGAGAGAGAAGCAGGAGAGGGGTGTTCGCAGACAGATGGATGGATAATGTGCTTATGACTCGGGATCCCCAGGAGACATTGCTGTCTGGGTGTGTCACTCACCACTTTCATCACTAAGCCCTCCTCCTCTCTCACCTTCTATCACCGTCTATGTTTTCTATCCTCCCTTCATTCAGTTTTCTTCATTCAGTTAGGTCATCATACTGTACCTGATGATGCATCAGGTACAATATGATGATCTAACTCCTCCTCTCCTCTCCTCCTCTCCTCTCCTCTCCTCTCCTCTCCCTCCCTGCCCTCTTGTTTTCTCTAATGGATCGTGCTAATGCCCATCATCAGCAGCGTCCGTCTGGGGGAGATTCCTTCCTCACTGAGGGACGCAACCGACCCGCTGAGATCATTCATTCCATCCATCTATTAATCCTTTCAATTATCTGCCTCCATCTATCATCCACCCATCCACTCACTCATTCATTGTTTTTGGACTCATCTATCCACCTTTTTTTTATCATTGATTGCTTTATTACTGTAAATGTCTACAAATGCTCACAAGTACATAAGTATCTATTCCCCAGTCACAGTTGAGTAGGTTCAGCCTTTGATGATGTGAAGGGGGTATTAGGTAACGGCTAATGACCAAGGCACGTGCGTGTGCATGTGCATGCGATGTTGTGTGTGTGTGTGTGTGTGTGTGTGTGTGTGTGTGTGTGTGTGTGTGTGTGTGTGTGTGTCTAAGAGCAAATACTTGTATTCCTGGCTAATGTTTGGACCCTTTAACAAGCCTGTGTGAGTATTCTCAGCAAAACAATAAAAGCAGATCAACAGTAAACCACTTACTGAAGAGCAAACAACACTGTTTTGTGTGAGTGATCTTTATCACTAAAGACAAATTTCAAGTACAAGTATAGTTGGGCTAAACGAATCGCAATGTATTAGAACACAGTTTTTAAATGTTTTTTTTGCTACACAATCTAACAAAATAGAGCAAGGCCGCCCAATTTGGGGCCCGGACTGGCCAAGTTTGTTTTGGCCCACCATGGCATTTGACATGCTCATGCTTATTCTTCTCTTATTTTGTGTACATTTTGTCCAGCTAATAATGACTTAATCTGAGTTTTACAGCAATATAAAGCACCGTGCTGGTAACCTTCCCCTCGTAAATACAAAGGTGGACAATGCAGCTGTTTCAACCTAATTTTTCAGTCAGAAAGATGTCTTTCCTTTTTAAATATGTTTTTGCTCCCAAAAAGAAGCATATGGATCATCTCTGCAAATTAATAAAATTACTCTACGGCAGATTAAAGAGCTGTTATTATTTCAAAATGTTATTTTAGATTCAGAATGTTAATGTTCTATGAAATATAATCCAATTGAATGTAATTTCATATAACATCAACATTTATTTTTGGCCTGTGGGCTTCCATCCAGAATTTTTTTTTGGCCCTTCACATAAAAACTTACACTGCACTCACACTGCCCTCATTCCATGTGACATATGCGAATGAGAGTAGATGAAGAAAACAACCTATAAAATGCAATGCGCAAGCTTTGAGGCTCGCAGTACTACTGTACTGTGTGAAATAGGACGGGTTTAAATACAATCCACATTTACGTTTACATATTCCATTGGTACTGTATAAGAGTAGCGTAATGTGTGCATAGCGGGTAGGGTTGCACGATATTGACAAAATATGATATTGCGATATTGATTATCAATATTGCGATATCAATATTAATTTCGATATTTTTAAACGTATGTAAAATTACAAAAGTTACAGCAAAACACATCAAAATAGATTCATAACAAATACAACACAAGGTTTATTTCAACTGACAGTCATATTGGACTGGTACAACATGAATAAATAAATAAATAAATAAGGACCATGTCTACAGAACAGGACCTGTTGTACTGGTTGGACAGTATAAAATAAATAAATAAATAAAGGGAACAGGACACAACTTTTCTTTACCTTCTCTGATTCGTTCCGTTT
This sequence comes from Sander vitreus, assembly GCF_031162955.1. NCBI lineage: Eukaryota > Metazoa > Chordata > Actinopteri > Perciformes > Percidae > Sander > Sander vitreus. Next base: position 31,487,390 of record NC_135856.1, read on the forward strand.
TGTTGTCTCTATCCATTTCTTCACTTACACTGTCACTCTGTTGAAATATGCACACACGTGGTACACTCCATAGGGTTTGTCACGTAGTGGACCCGTGTGCTGACGTGCACTAACATGGCACGGTAACCACGGTAACTGGCCAATGAAATGATGATCATTACAGCGTTTCAAACGTCTCTAAATCAAACACAACTAAGCCACACAGCCAACGGACGGGACGCAGCGCTCCACAAAATAAACTAAATATTGCATACTTATCGCGACAATTTTGATATATTGCGATAACGATATTGAGTCGATATTATCTTGCACCCCTAGATATGATATTGCGCAACGTGATATTGCGATAACGATATTGAGTCGATATATCTTGCACCCCTAATAGCGGGTGTGTGATTGAGCGTGCAAAAGAGAGACAGTGGAACAGAGCAGATAGTTGTCGGCGTTTAGAGCAGAGACAAATTAGCGATAAAGTTGTCAAGTGGTAGTAAATGTAACAATAACAACATTCAATAACAAGAATAATAATACAGATAATGAAGAAGATAGAGAAAGAGAGGGACTTAAAAAATAAATTGCATACTACTGTAAATCGTAATCGCAATATTAGTCTACAAAATTGCAATTAGATTATTTTTCCATATCGTTCATCCCTAATTTTGGTTGTTAAAAGCTGTTCACGGAATTTGTATTTCATTTATGGACATCTAATCAAACCTGAATAGTTATGAAGTCATTTTTTATGCAAAAAGGCTAAATCTGTTGGTTTCAGCTTCTCAAATATGAGAGTGTGAGTTTTTCTTTGCCATAATATGATTTTTCTTTGAATAGGTCACCCATGGCTCTGTATTGTATATCTTTTTATAATGAGCTTTTATTGCTGTTCACCAACATTTTATAGATCAATATATGATCCATCAATTAATCAAGAAAAAAATGTCCAATTATTTTTTTTTTTTTATTTGTTAGGGACAATACATATAGGCTTTGTTAAAATCTATATGGGACTTGGACCTGTAGGCTCATTTGCAGTTCTTGTCCCTGGTTAGGCTCTTGTAAATGACACATGGGGGGCGCCCTCTAGCTCACCCAGTAAGAGCATTCGCCCCATGTTGGCTGAGATCCTGCAGCGGCACAGGGTTCAAATCCTCATCTCTCTCCCCCTTTCCTTTCAATAAAGGGAAAAGCCCCAAACAAACAGCCACAGATGCACAACAAGAAGCAAAGACATTTACTAAAATAACAAATAAGAATAAACAAAAGGGGAGCCCTTATATACTGAATTATACTCTGCTGTACCAAACACCTGACTTAGTGTTTGCAATATTGCTTCTGTTTTAGCAATCGTTTTACCTTTTTTTTTTTTTTTTATTTAAAACTTTGTGATAATGAAAATAATCTTGTAGTTGCAGCCCTGTGTGTGTGTGTGTGTGTGTGTGTGTGTAAGCTGATATAGCATTACCTAGAATATTGCAAGGTTCCGCAAAGACCCATTAACTCCTAAGTCCAGCCCCATGTATTAGCCTGACTAAACCCCACAGACTCCAGAGGCGACCCATGTCCATTACCAGCAGCTCACCAACCACCACGGCCTGTCGACAATCATTTATGCCAACCACCTGCCTCACAGCAAACACAACAGGGACCCATCTAAAGGATACACCATCCTTATTGATAATTAGGAATTATTGATATTGATGTTTACTGAGGCTTGAATGCAACAGGCAATTGGCCCATAACACAGGCTAAAAGCCTATTAGGCTGCATGAAGTCACACATGACATCATTGTTGGCCTCAGAGGTCCCAGTGCCAAGCCAAACGTGTGTCTGCTGTGTCTCTGAAGCACTGCATTTTGCAAGATATTTTCACTCCTGGGTAGGGCTGCTCGATTATGGAAAACATCATAATCACGACTATGTAACACGATTATGCGTTGACTTTTGGAAAGCTGTTGCAGTTGTTGAACTTAAAAAACAGTGAAAAAATTCACAAATCAACAGTGAAAAACACCTTAAACTGCTAAATTTCCATCAATACTTTTCCCGTTTGAACATTGTTTTTGAACAAGACAAAGTAAGAGTTTACTTGCAAAATGTAATGTGCAAAAAAAACCTTTTCTTGATTATTCTGTTTTTGTGATCATTAGGAGCTGGAATTGTAAAAGCCCTACTCCTGGGATTAATTTGCCTCTTTCTTCTATTCTGATTGCAATGATCTTATGGAGTTGGATTTGAAAAGACTGATTAATAAACATTTTACTTTCTCTTATAATATTTCTGTTTTTTAAATGGACAGAAAACACTTGAGCTTGCTTTTCACCATTCAGGAAATCTGGCTTTGATAAGGGTTTTACCACCTGAGCCAAGTGTTTCATCACACTGCACTGGCACTAATGTTAAGCCATTTATCCAATTATGCTGTATGAATGTATAACTCCTTTGACCTTTTCCCACCTGTAGGTAAATGGAGGCGCAGGACAGGAGCCGCTCCCCTTCCCGTAGAACTAGCCGGGTAGAGCAGGTGGTGGGACGATGGCTGAGACGCTCCCGAGACCTCGGCAGCAGGTCTCACTCTCTGAGCAGGTAAACCCTCTTTGTCTTACTTCAGTTCATTAGTTAATGTAGTAGGAGATCATGGGAAATTCACATTAGTGACCCATCAAGTCATTTGCATTAGCTTTGTCCATCCAATAAACAAAGAGTTGATGCTGTATTTTGCTACTGTTTGTTGTATGTATTGGTTCTCTCCATTTTCTTCTAATAAACCGATCAAAGTGCCTGAGCAGAAATGCATTTACATAAGACGCAAAGTAAGATTCTGAATTGTGGGTGCCTGGGTAGGTAACTGATGCCCACCTGTTCCTCTCCAGAGAACGGATTGCAGTGGATGGGAAGTCAGCAGAGAGCAGTGGCTCTGATCAGAGGAATTACCCATTCCGCTTCACCGTTCAGATCCAACGAGACCCCAACCTCAACTCTCATGGCCTCACTCTGTCCACCCAGACCCCCATCCTGGTGCAGGAGGTCACCCCAGGTACCACAAGACTTACATATGAAACTTATGGAAAGATATAAGAGGGGAAAAGCAAAGCAACATTACAAGAAGGTCTTAAACTACTACTACTAGACAAAATATGAATTAGTTATTGACAGCTAAGCTAACCCCTCTCTTCACCTGTCTCTTCACCCCAGCGCCCCCAGTGAACAAACCTTGTTTTGTTTATACATACACATCACAGACATGTAACCCTTGTCCCTAAAAGCAACGTGGCACTAGGGCTTCTCGATTATGGAAAAAAACAGTTAAACAAATCAACAGTGAAAACACCTCGAACTGTGAAATTTCCCTTAATACTTTTCACACTTTTTAAGAGTTTACTTGCAAGACCTAATGTGCAAAATAATAGTTTTTCTCAATTAGTGTTCTGGGGATCGTCACACTTCTCACCCTGGACAAATATTGAGTAGAAGAAATCCAGTACTACTCTGTATGAGGGAGTTTGATTTCATAGCTGACACTGCATGTTTAGGTGAGCCCAGCTATGTCTGGTTGGTTCCTCTCATCCTCCCCAACACCAGCTCATGAAGTGTTTCATCACACTGCACTGGCAGTGTCTGTCTTTTACGGTATCTTGCAGTTGACTGATTTTCTCGTATTTGTATTTTTGTATTTGTATTGTATTTATTTTTTTAGCCTAATAAACCTATTTTAACCTAAATTAATACTGATTTAGCAGATTATACACATGGGAATAGTTGTGTGAGATCAAAAAGAGAGCTTTTTAGTGCACTTGACTTTTTATTTTGATAAAATTGGAAAGTTCACAGCAAGAACAATTGCATATTAAACGATTCTGTACAAAAACCTGAGAAACCTGAGTTCCAAAATACATTGCAGCTTCTCATATAAAAAAAATTACCACGCCCCTTATCTCCTCTTATCACAATGTGGAGCATAAAAATACAAAAAAATAAATATCCCAAGCCCTGAACTAAGCCCTCAGCCATCCAAATTAGCCTGGAACATCCAAACACTTGTACAGTTTCCGAAACAGAAGACAAATAACACTTCCCCAGACTGTAAACATTTTACACTGTCAAGACTATCATTATGCTTCATGAATTCACTGGCAAAATACATGTGTCCACACATTAAGTTAGAAATTTAGAAAATAAAATGGCCTCCTCGTGTTGACCTATTAGGCCATCATCTCCGAATCTCCGAAATTCTAGCTAGCTGCTGAATCCTTCTGTCATGACAAGCACATATGTATTCAGAAATGCAAATAAACTGGAAAGATCCCTGATAGACTTTGCACTGATTTATGAATTAAATGAAATTGCTACTTACCAAAGAATTAGTAAGTTGGGGATGGATGAAGAAAATGACAGATCCTGCTTCACATGTGCTCTTATCAAAATGCAAAAAATACTGCATGATAATGTTAACTCAAATACTTTGGATAGTTGATTAGCAGAACAGCTGTATTTTATGAATACATTATAGTTCTGTTACAAAACGGTCAATAGAGCGTTATTTAACAGATTCTCTTTTGTATCAACAGTAAAGTGCTGTATTTAACAATAACAGGCTAATACTGTTGGAATCCTGCTGTACATTAACAGCAATTATTTCCAGTGTATGTATATACTTTAGCTGAGCTGCAGCGCCACAAGGATCTTAATGCCCCTGAGGTCTGGGGGCACATTACCTCGCTCTCGCCTGTCTGGCTCAAGCCTGCTCTGTCACCATCTGCTTCTGCCTGTCCCCGCCACGCGCACACACACACACACACACACACACACACACACACACACACACTGTTGCTCATGTCTCCAATGGCCCCACTAAGCCTTGGCTTTCTGTCTCTCTGGTACATGCTGCAGCATTTTGACAGGAAATATGAATTCTTTATTTGAAAGCATTTTCAGAGCTATCGGTGTCACCTGGCCCTGTCTATGTTCATTTTAGATTGGCATTAACATCAAGTAATAACTTGTATCACAATTAAATAACTCAGTATTGGAGGGTTACCTGATGTTTCACAGACAAAAACATGCTGTTGATGATAGTAATAGGGAGATGAGTGGTACATCTGTACTTAAGTGCACATGCCTACATAAATTCATGTATGCTGTCTATAGTCTCAACCACGGTTTTGCTGTGCTGCCTCCTTCAGATTCAGCAATTGTATGGTGGAAACTCAGGCCAATGACACTGTTCATGTCTTTGTGATGGTACACCAAAATAGAATTACACGCTTTCTCCTAGAAAGTATTTTGTTACGTTTTGCATAAATAAAATAAACAACCTACATTTAGAGCTATTGGAAGGCTCTAGGATAAAATAATAAAATATTCGCAATATTCAGCATGTTGCACTTGTTTGCCATGCCTCCATCTAAACTCAGCTTTACTAATGCACTAATGAAACAGCATTTGTAATAATAATTGTAATAGTTTGACCAGAGAGCAGTTCAAAGAGCAATAGGTTTTGCTTGCTGCAATTATTCCTCCTGTTCATACTGACCATTAATCAATCTCTTCTAATAATATCTTTATTTGCCAAGTACATATTACCCATACGAGTAATATATCCTTTGCATTTAACCCATAATAACTAATTAGGAGTCGTGGGCAGCTATTGTCCAGCGCCCAGGAAGCAGCTCCAGTTGTAATGCTAGTGCCTACATCAAGGGCAATGGCAGGAGTTACCTAGTGTGGCACTCCCAATGTAAGTAATGGGGAACGTAATTAACGTTAAGAAGGGATCTTTTAATTAGGGATCGACCTTTATTTGGCAATTTGCAGATGATCTGTGTCCGTGTTTTATTTGACCAATAACCAATAAAGTTAATTCATTAAAAAAGTGCGCCACTTTGGCGCTGCTAAAGCTCTGTAAGCAGTCTGCAACACTTGCAATAAACTGTTAGCATGTTTAGACTTCAGGAAGCTTTTTTTGTTTTTATTTATTCATTTTTTTGATTGTGTATTAAGTTTAAATTTATATAGAAATAAAGTTGTATTAAATGATTGCTTAAAGCATTTAAACTTTTGTGTTGGACTTTGTAACATTCCAAATCGTTAATTTTGACTAAAAGATTTTCACTTTTACTGTACAGTAAATGCATGTCGGTTAACTACGGCCAGTATGAACAGGAGGAATGATTACAGCAAGAAAAAATTGTTTCAATCCTTATATGGGCACCTGACTATTGTTTTAAAGTGCTCATATTATGCTTTTTGGCTTTTCCCCTTTCCTTTATTGTGTTATATATCTTTTTTGTGCACGTTATAGGTTTACAAAGTGAAAAAGCCCAAAGTCCACCCCAAAGAGACTTACCATCTCCAACAGAAAGCACTGTTCACAAACTGCTCCAAACAGCTCTATTGTAGTCCAGCCTTTTTCCATGACGAACGTGTGTCACTTTAACTCGTTATAATGCTCGCCTAGCTGCTAGCATGGCACGCCCTCATACTCTGCTTCTGACTGGCTAGTAGTCCTTACCTTGGTACTGCGCATGTGCGACTCCCCACAAAGATGGAGCAGAAGTGAGATGTCTCACTCTGTAGCTAAAACAGAGAGCTCAACACACCGGGTGAAAAGAGGAGCTGCAGCAATGTGTAGTACGACAAGAATATGGTGTTTTTTGAAAATTAAACTTTTTCTGGTACAACCTCTAAATACAATTATGAACCTGAAAATGAGCATAATATGAGCACTTTAAGACAAAAATATGAATCTATCTGCAGTTGTTGAGCATAGGACGTGCAAGAAATCATCTCCAATTGCAAACAATGTAAAGTAGAGACCATCTTGCGATGAGGTCGCAGCAACGTGAAGTGGGGGGGGGCCCTTCCCTACTTCCTTACCCTCTTACTTTCAGCACCCATGCTCAGACCACACCGCACCCTTTATTTTGATCATATCCACACACCTGAAAAGTTTTGGGACTGCATCTTGCACACTATACCTTTAGCTGAAAAAATGTGAATCTAATCCTCCTTGTATTTGGAGCAGTTGTTGAGCATAGGATGTGCAAGAAATCATCTCCAACTGCAAACATCCGTTACTTTATACCGTTTTTGTCCTGCTTTGGTTGCACCGGATTGTTGTGGTCTGCAGAAGCGCAGAGAACTTTCTCTTTCTTATCCACTGTAACTTCTGGTCACAGCCCTGTTGTTCATATGCTCTTGTTCAATTCCTTCCATTCCTCTACTAATACAGTGATATAAAACACATTTACTTGTATATTGACTACTTGAGCGAATTCAGAGAGGATTTGCCCCTAATGCTATCAGTAGTGGTGACAACAATATTTAGTGCTGGATGCTGACCCCGGGACAATAAATGTAAGGTAACATTATGTTAAACGCTAACGGATATAGTTGAGGAAGGTGGTTACAGTGCTTAGATTGCTGGTCTCCTAGCGCTGGGATGGTTAGGTTTGGAGAGGAAAATTATGCATCAGTGTGAGATGAAAGGAGAGCACTAGAATACGAGCTGCTGCCTGTCATCAACCCCAGTTGCAGTATTAAAGCAGGCCACATTGAAAACCCTCAATCATGACAACACAAGGACATTTTGTGTGTCCAGGTGGTCCTGCAGATGGTCGGCTCGTCCCTGGCGACCAGCTTGTGAAGATCAATAACATCGCTGTCGATGACCTGACCCCGGAGCAAGCTGCTGAGATAATCAGGTCCACACTGATAGCTCACACACACACACACACACACACACACACACACACACACACACACACACACATCAACACATACAACACAAAATGCTGTTTAAAATTAAACTATGCAGATCATGTCTAACCTTTCCAGCCACCCTCTGTTTTTTCAGGGAGTGTCAAGATACGTTGACAATGACTGTCCTCAGAACGATGCTGGTAAGTCTACTGTATCTAACTAACCACACACCAACATGCACACTCATTCTTAGGCGTCGATTTCAGTGGGGACGGTGGGTACACGTACCTATCAGATTTCGTCATGAGTCATTTTGTACCCACCACTTTTTTTGAAAACCTCGAGCTCAATTTAGTTAAAAAAAAAAAAAAACTAAAGTTCATAACACGTATAATTCTTGAGCGACAGATGCCAACAAATCCACAAAAATCTCTATCCCCACAGGGCAGGCACAGACACAGCCGTTCTGTGGTGCAGAACTACAAATATTGTGTTGCACAATATGACTGAAGCGCCTGTACCGTTATTCCACGGGACGGTGCGTAGGCTCAGCCGCCTGCTCGCACTTCAACACCGCTCACTTGCGCTCTAAATTCGGATAAACTTTTTTTCCCTACACATCACAAAAAGGAGCCAGGGACGTTTGCTTTGTCTTTCTCAAGGGATTGTCAGATTCCGTTTTGAAATGCTTTTTTTTTCGGAGTTGAATTGAAACTTCCCCTGATCTGTAGGAATCATTCTCTCCATTCAAGAGGATTGTGTTTGCAGAAACCCCAGAAGCAACTCTTTCCACAGTTATTCAGTGTTCCAAAAGTACTCCAGAAGTGTTTTTTTTCAATCCTGCACAGCTCCTCTCTCTGAATCTGATGTCACGTCATGTCACACTGTCAACATGGTTGGATACATGAAGCAGAACATCATTCATATGTCTAATCCTTTTTGAAAACTAAAACTTCATAAAATGTGTCGGAAATCATCACATTTTTGTACACATTGTACCCAGCACATCTGAAAATGCGTCTCTGTCCCCAGCACATTTCAAACCAAAATGACGCCCATGCACACACTCCACATTTACACATAAAGAAAAACATCTCAGGTGCAATAATATCAATACTGTAGTTTTTATACAGTGTATGTTTCCGCTGCATTTCCGCAATTGTAACTTTATTGATTTTACAACTTTTTTCTCTTTTATATTGTTCTTCTACTTTATATATATATATATATATATATTATATTTATATAGTTATATAAATTTTTATTGTATTTTTTATTGTATTTCTTCTTATATTTTTTGTAGAGCTGACTCTAAGAACAATGCACAAAAATGTCAATGTACCGTACAAATGGCAATACACACCTATTCTATTCTCAAGACATTCATTTAATTAGATGCAGACTCTTCCAATTACAGCAGCATTTTAGATGAACATTTCCTCTTGTAAAGAACAAACGTACACAGTCATGTATGTGTACACATGCTTACATACTAGACATGTACAGTATCTCTAGACACATGGGATTTTAAATCGCTGTTGTAAACACACTCATTAATCAGCACGCCAGTGCGGCTTGAGGTCAAGCGTCATCGCTAACAGGCGCCTTGTCACCAAGTTCCCACCACAGTACATCAGTGTTAACAGTGACAGCCTGGTACGCCCTCGGACCCTCCCCCCACAGCCTCAGATAGACACACACTCTATTATGATCACTCAGTGTGTGTGTGTGTGTGTGTGTGTGTGTGTGTGTGTGTGTGTGTGTGTGTGTGTGTGTGTGTGTAGGTCATGGATCTCAATCTGTGAAGCTGATGTATATGTTTGCTTGAAGGTGAAGTAGATCGGTAAATATTCTTCAGATTCTCACCAGCGGCTCTGCTGATGGAAGCAACTTTACCATCTGATTCATAGCTCACAGCTCCTCCAAGAAATCGAACTTGAACTTTGAGGAATTATTATCATTTCCCAGAAAATATTCATCTCTGCCGTGCTTGTTGGTGGTCACAAAACACGAACCAAGGCATGCCTAAGTGATTAAGGTTTTTTGTTATAATCGGACAGGGGTATAATAGCAGGAGGAGAGCAGCTTCTTCTGGTGCTTTCAATCCACCACTAACTGGTTTTGCAGTAATGGAGGCAACAATGCGTTTATCCTCTTATCTGCTTATTGCTGTTACTGAGCACCTGTACTTGCAGTAATAATCTATATATATATATAAAAAAATATTTTGATTTAAAATTTAAATGTCTGTTATTTATCTAGTTATCTGCCGCTGGAAGAGGTTACACAATGTTGATTGAGCCTATGGAACGCTGATGATAGCCGTTGCATTTGCAGTATTAGAACTGCATGTCTGTGCCGACATTACTGAGAAAAGTCACAAGCGGCGCACAGTTCCATCACCCAGCAGCGGTTGGTCTGCCAGAAAGGGTAGGCGGTGCTAACTCAACAGTCTCGCTTTTCAACTTACTTGTGTTTGAAGAGGCGCACAGTTTTTTCCGGCTTTTGCTAGCATTGCGGGTTACTATGGCCGAACAAACAAAGAAAAGAGCAATAATTACAGACGGAGATCTTGGGGATTGTAACATTAGGATTAATATAAAAGCAAAATTGATATCTCCTGAATGTAAATCCCTTGATAGAACTCCAAAGTTAAGTAGTATTATAATGACTAAATTAATGCATGTTTATGGATGCACCCATCTATATATCATAATTACTCTCATTGTCCAGTATCCAGTGTGCACATCCTCCCCGGACAGTGCTTGTGATTTTTCTTTAAACATTTTCCACTTGTTTTAATTAAATAATGAAAGCTTATCCTCAGCATTTTGCATAATCTCAACCGATTTGAAATCATGGACATTTTGGTTTGACATAATAGTTTTGAATAGTTGAATAGCTTTAATGTCATTCATGGCATTGAAGCTGGCAAAATGATTTTAGTCTGCAACCTACCGTAGAAGTCAACCAAAGAAAAACAGGGTATATATGATCAACCTATTAAATAATACATTCCTGTATGCATGCATGCAAAAAGAACGGGCTGTGTATCTTTTCATTTCGCTCATATGTACCACCTCACTGTGCTTCACTGAAAAGATACCTGTACCACATGCAGTCCTAGTTTAATTATTTAAAAATAAAATACTATGCCAACGTGATTTATTGATTTCTATTCTTCCTAGGGCCCAAAGTCATCATTCATCACACCAGAGAAGAGGGCGAAGCTCAGGTCCAACCCAGTGAAAGTTCACTTTGCTGAGGAGGTGGAAGTCAATGGACACTCACAGGTGAGTGGGAGAACAATGGGGTGCAGTTATTCTGCAGCCTTAATGCTTATAGCTTACAAATCAGCTTTAGTATATACTCACAAGCCCCCGGCTGAGCGCCGCTACGTTGGAGTTTAACCCGGTGGACGAGAGGGTCGCCTCCCTACGCCTGCGGGTTGTGGGGGGGAAAACTCTGACTGTTGTTTGTGCATATGCACCAAACAAGAGTTCAGAGTATTCGGCCTTCTTGGAGACCTTGAGTGGAGTCCTGCATGGGGCTCCAGTGGGGGACTCCATAATTCTGCTTGGGGACTTCAACGCGCATGTGGGCAATGATGGAGACACATGGAGAGGCGTGATTGGGAGGAACGGCCTCCCTGATCTAAACCAGAGTGGTTGTTTGTTGTTGGACTTCTGTGCTAGTCATGGATTGTCTATAACGAACACCATGTTCGAACATAGGGATGCTCATAAGTGTACTTGGTACCAGAGCACCCTAGGCCAAAGGTCAATGATCGATTTTATAATCGTTTCATCTGATCTGAGGCCGTATGTTTTGGACACTCGGGTGAAGAGAGGGGCGGAGCTGTCAACCGATCACCATCTGGTGGTGAGTTGGGTCAGGGGGTGGGGGAAGACTCTGGACAGACCTGGTAAGCCCAAACGGGTAGTGCGGGTAAATTGGGAACGTCTGGAGGAGGCCCCTGTCCGACAGACTTTCAACTCACACCTCCGGCGGAGCTTTTCGTGCATCCCTGTGGAGGCTGGGGGCATTGAACCCGAGTGGACAATGTTCAAAGTTTCCATTGCTGAAGCTGCGGCGAGGAGCTGTCTTAGGTGCCTCAAGGGGCGGTAACCCACGAACACCATGGTGGACACCGGTGGTCAGGGAAGCCGTCCGACTGAAGAAGGAGTCTTTCCAGGATATGTTATCCCAGAGGACTCCGGAGGCAGTTGCAAGGTACCGAAGGGCTGCAGCCTCTGCCGTGAAAGAGGCAAAGCAGCGGGTGTGGGAGAAGTTCGGAGAACACATGGAGAAGGACTTTCGGTCGGCACCAAGGTGCTTCTGGAAAACTGTTCGCCACCTCAGGAGGTGGAGGAAGCGGTGAACCATCCAAGCTGTGTACAGTAAGGATGGGACGCTGTTGACCTCAACTGAGGAGGTAATAGGGCGGTGGAAGGAGCACTTTGAGGAACTCCTAAATCCAACTAATACGCCTCTATGGTAGAGGCAGAGCTGGAGGATGATGAGGGATTGTCGTCAATTTCCCTGGTGGAAGTTAAACAACTCCACAGTGGCAAAGCCCCAGGGATTGATGAGATCCGTCCAGAAATGCTTAAAGCTCTGGGTGTGGAGGGGTTGTCTTGGTTGACACGCCTCTTCAACATTGCGTGGAAGTCTGGGACGGTGCCTAAGGAGTGGCAGACCGGAGTGGTGGTTCCCCTTTTTAAAAAAGGGGACCAGAGGGTGTGTGCCAATTACAGGGGTATCACACTTCTCAGCCTCCCCGGTAAAGTCTACTCCAAGGTGTTGGAAAGGAGGGTTCGGTCGATAGTTGAACCTCAGGTTGAAGAGGTCCTGGTCGTGGAACAACGGACCAGATCTTCACTCTCGCAAGGATCCTGGAGGGAGGTGGGAGTATGCCCAACCGGTCTACATGTGTTTTGTGGATCTGGAGAAGGCGTATGACCGGGTGCCCTGGGAGATACTGTGGGAGGTGCTGCGGGAGTACGAGGTGAGGGGGTCCCTTCTCAGGGCCATCCAATCTCTGTACGACCAAAGCGAGAGCTGTGTCCGGGTTCTCGGCAGTAAGTCGGACTCGTTTCAGGTGAGAGTTGGCCTCCGCCAGGGCTGCGCTTTGTCACCAATCCTGTTTGTAGTATTTATGGACAGGATATCGAGGCATAGTCGGGGTGGAGAGGGGTTGCAGTTCGGTGGGCTGGGGATCTCATCGCTGCTTTTTTGCAGATGATGTGGTCCTGATGGCGTCATCGGCCTGTGACCTTCAGCACTCACAGGTTCAGTTCGCAGCCGAGTGTGAAGCGGCTGGGATGAGGATCAGCACCTCTAAATCGGAGGCCATGGTTCTCAGCAGGAAACCGATGGAGTGCCTTCTCCAGGTAGGGAATGAGTCCTTACCCCCAAGTGAAGGAGTTCAAGTACCTTGGGGTCTTGTTCGAGAGTGAGGGGACAATGGAGCGGGAGATTGGTCGGAGAATCGGCGCAGCGGGTGCAGTATTACATTCAATTTATCGCACCGTTATGACGACAAGAGAGCTGAGCCAGAAGGCAAAGCTCTCAATCTACCGGTCAGTTTTTGTTCCTACCCTCACCTATGGTCATGAAGGCTGGGTCATGACCGAAAGAACAAGATCCAGGGTACAAGCGGCCGAAATGGGTTTCCTCAGGAGGGTAGCTGGCGTCTCCCTTAGAGATAGGGTGAAAAGCTCAGTTATCCGTGAGGAGCTCGGAGTAGAGCCGCTGCTCCTTCGCGTCGAAAGGAGCCAGTTGAGGTGGTTCGGGCATCTGGTAAGGATGCCCCCTGGGCGCCTCCCTAGGGAGGTGTTCCAGGCACGTCCCAGCTGGGAGGAGGCCTCGGGAAGACCCAGGACTAGGTGGAGGGATTATATCTCCAACCTGGCCTGGGAACGCTCGGGATCCCCCAGTCGGAGCTGGTTAATGTGGCTCGGGAAAGGGAAGTTTGGGGTCCCCTGCTGGAGCTGCTACCCCCGCGACCCGATACCGGATAAGCGGACGAAGATGGATGGATGGAATTTATCTGGTATCTTTGAAAGGAACAAAGGAAGGGTGAAATTCGAGCACAGACCTGTTCAACCAGCTGTTACTACAACATACACACAAATAATCACAAACAACTGCTCTTTAAAGTATAATAGAATTTATTTAACCTTCAAATTATTATTTGTCAATCAATAGTTCTTCAATCAATAAACCTATTTACTTTTGGGTGTGTGTGTGTGTGTGTGTGTGTGTGTGTGTGTGTGTGTGTGTGTGTGTGTGTGCGTGCGTGTGTGCGTGCATGCGTGTGTGTGTGTGTGTGTGATGGCGGATGAAACACCGCGGGATGTGAGGCTCTGTAGTTTTTTACGCAAGGCACAAAATGGCTACTCGAGGAAATACACAAAACTTGAAACTTGGTTGCAATACCACGTGACTATGGCTGTCAGCTGATCCGCATATGTGTATGCACGTGTGTTAGGTTAGTGTGTAAAGAGGAAAAGCAAAGCACACTTTAGAGAAAGAAAGACACTTGGAATCTTTCTTTTCTTTAAGTGAGAATAACTAATCTTTTCATTCACTCAGAACTCTAACCTAACTTGACGTTATGGCAGGGGTCTGAGAAGTTGTCTAACGAGGGGAATGTTTATTTCCCAGCCTCTTGTGGGCCAACAGCTGACTTCTTGCCGTAATAATAACCGATCCTTTTGTCTACACAGGGCCACGAGGTAACGGTCTGGTTACGTCGCGGTGCTGTGGTTCGAGTGACAAACGGAAGGTTTATTATCTCACTTGTACAGTAACTAACTTCTCTGCAGCGGGAGATAGCAGTGTAGCATTACAGTTCAATATAAGCTACAGTATCAAACACAACATTCAACAAGTACCATGATCCAGTACTTTCACAGCAATAAATTGGACTCGGTGGTCACAATCATATTAGTAAGACATTTGCAACAGTAGCACTTACTAATTAATCACATTCAATGTAGTAACAAGTTGCAGCAATAACGGTTACTGACATTAACACAGACCTATATTTCTCTGCCCAGAAACGTAAGCCTCCTTACTGTGTGTGTTCCTATTTGTTTGGCCCCATGGATGATCCACAGTAAACAAAACGGATCCGTCTCACTCGTCAGTGATTCACCGAAAAAGCTGGTTTCTCTCCAAAAGCAGTGAAGAACCAGTTAAGTCGACTTGATAAGAGAGTCCCTGTTGTCCAATTTCTTGTGTTTTCTCTTCTGCAGAGGTCAAAACACTGAACGCATGTTTCCACAGGATTCAATGTGTTGCCAGAACACCAAAAATAGTCCACTCGTCCGGAAAATGAAACTATTTAGAGTACAAACGTTTGACTGCGTGCCTTCATTCAGCAACGGGATTGCAATCGAAAAGCACAGAGAAGAGCACCCTTTAGCAGCTTTCGCATGCAGTGGATGACAATGAGAAGTGGGTGACCAGAGTAATTATATCCCCGGTCACCTGGGCACAGACCCGTGCTGCGTTCAGGGACCCCGGCCAATAGGGAATCAGAGTTCTTGAAGGTGACATGTAGGTGTGAACTACAACTATGTCGTTTTTTAGACCTCCGGCCATCTTTTCTCATGGAGGTGTGACTTTTAGGCTTTTACAGTTGCATGGAGGCCGCATTCTCTTTGTTTGAAAAGGCCGCTCAGGCCGCATGTGGGACATGTGGTTTCCTTTGTCTCAGAGATCTGAGAGATCATGCTCTGAGATCTTTGTTTAAAAGATAGTGTTTAACCACACTGCTCGGTTCCCAACAGAAGGCAGGGAAGAAGGAGACTGCAGGCTAGTAAACATGGATGTAAACAATGTTTTTATGAAGAAGGAAATACTCTCAACACATTTGTCAGGCCTCAAGGATATACAGTGCATTTTAACACTGAATGTCAACATAATTTTTGTTGGTTTACAAGAGTTGTATTTGTAGTTGTAGCTTTGCATAATGATAAAGAGCAGTGTTTTATAATTGGTCATAGTATATGATGCAGTTTTTCTCTTATAAGCCTGGCTCTGGTTGGTCAGAGTTCCCACCCTACCAGCGGATGTGAAATTAGCTGGATGAGGAAAACCACAGAGGCTGGAGTGCCCATTACTAATCCCGGAGAAAACACGGATCGATATCTGCCTCATCCTCCAGTCCTAATGTTTGTGATTACAGGACAATAAGCATCAGATTAGGGAGGGAGGTAGAGGGAGATAAGGAAGAGACAGCCATCATTAAAATGGAGAGGAAACAAGAAATATGGAAGATGGGAGATTGACATGGGAGTGGTTGTTGAAAATGTGAAAGCTCTCCATTTGAACTTTGAAACATACAGACATTAATGTTGCATTACATCAGAGTGTCATTACAGAAAAACACTTTCTAAAATGATAAGAGAGCAGGGATGGTGACTCACCACAGTGAACAAGCTAGGCAGACAGAAACAGGCCACATTATGGGGAGAAAAGCTCTGTGAGAAGAGCTGAAAATGAGACTAGGCTAATCCCTCTCTTTCCTTTCGTAAATATGTTGTCATATGTAAACTATTTAATTTTTTTTTAAAGTGGAAATGCAGAAAATTTGCAAAACAACTCAAGAAAATGCAAAAAAATGCAAAGGAAATGTCTTTCACATAATTCCCAGGGCTTTTTTGCCTTTACTTAGTAGTACAGCTGAAGATTTGACAGGAAAGAGGGGAGAGAGTGAGGACGACATATGGCAAAGGGCCGCAGGTCGGAGGTTGGCTCACGATTACATGGGTTATTTACTAATTACATAGTTAATTACTTTTCATAGGTATATACTGTTTATGAACAGTGAATGAGAACAGCCTGAAAATGTGTTCAGTGGAAACAGGCTTAGCAAATAAAGCACGATGTAGGCATCTGACTTAACGCCCACTGAATCTTCACTGAAGAGACTAAAAATAGCAGCAGACGAAAGGATCAGATCTCTGAGGAGCGTTGAGCAGACTGTAAAGTTCCTTAAATTAATACATGAAACAAACCGAAATGTCATATTTCCATCATGTTTTCCACATGGTTTTCCACCATTTGGGCTTTGACTGGTGCTCTTTAATGATATCATCTCATTGCGCCTTCTTCTTAAGCAAGGGTATAATAGCACATGACTGGAGAATTAGCCCCACCAGCTCTAATAATTCTTTTGCCAATATTCTGGAAATCTGGTTAAAATTGTCATACAGAATAATAGTCTTCAGTTGGTCCCTTTTCCAACAACACTAAGCCCTTAACCTTAAATGTGATTAATGTATTTAAATTGGCTAGCAGTTTTTTACAGAATCAAATAAAAGCTTTTGGCCATTACTTTTAAAGCACTTCATGGCCTGGCCCCAGACTGTATCTCTGAATTACTGCCTGATGTCGTCAGGCACGAACCTGTTGGCTGTTTCCATGTCAAGATAAAAGACTAAAGAGGATCAAGCTTTTGCTGTAACTCTTAACAACCTACCTGAACCCAGTCTTGCTAAATCAGTATCTTTTTGCAATTGCAATAGCTAAAAACGTATTCACATCGAAAGGCTTTTGTAATCTTATTCAATTTAGGTAAATGTGCCTGCATGTCTGTATGCAGGTTGGTTTATGTATGCATGGAATACATATGTAACATGTATGTGTATGTTTCTCTATTTTGTCTTTTCTTCCCTTGCAATTCCCTTCTAATCTGAGGTTTTGATAAGTACTACATTCATAAACTTTATGTTTATATTATTACCCAGGACAAACAGACCGACGGGCAAATAAAAACCATCTAATTAAATCTATGTCTCAAGCACAGAGACACAAAGTGCTTTAATTTTCTAACTATCTCATATCTCCCTGTCAGGCTGTTACTTCTAATCGTCTGGAACCAGCAGGTTTTAAGACGTCCACAGTTTCATCTGACACATCCCCTGACCCTATGTCTGCTTTGCAGGGCAACTCGCTGCTCTTCCTGCCTAATGTTCTGAAGGTGTATCTGGAGAACGGGCAGACCAAGGCCTTTAAATTTGACTCCAGCACCACAGTCAAGGTGCAGTACTATGCAATGCTACAGTCTACCATATTGATATCCATTCCTATTCATTATTGTTCATACTGGATACTGGACAGACGTTCATGATGTGCTTATGCAATGGAAGTGTTCTCTGTGATTCTTAATGAAGTCCAAAACTGAAGCCAATGTTGATGCTCATGCTGTGATGTAGGGTCAGGTCTGCAGTAGGCTTCATATTTAAATCTAACTTTATAACTGAGACAATATTGGATTGAATTTATAGTCTGATTTAAAAGCTCAAACTGATGTGACATACTCACTCCCTCAGTTTTTATTAGCATCAGATATACTGTACATCCGTTTCCTAGATTTGCCAACTACTCAGACTTTCCCTTGCTTCAATGAGACCTGCATACCTCCGCCTCAGCAATTATGTTTCCCGATGTCATCAAATATTGTCTCTCAAGATGTAATGCTCTTTGTGCATCAGGACATTGTGATGACACTGAAGGAAAAGCTTTCTCTGAGCCGTATTGAACACTTCTCCCTGGTGCTGGAGAAGCAGCACAGCATTACCATACTACTGCTGCTACATGAGGAGGAGCGGATACAGCAGGTAAACACACACACACACTAATAACAATTGTTTCACATGTCTCCTCAAGTGTACATCTACCTCTACATCTACACTACAGCTCCATTTGGAGTTGGGTTTGATCTGCGACAGTATGAAAGCTTTAACCTGCATTCGAAGAATTAAATTTGTTGCTGTGTATGTTTGTGTGTGTGTGTGTGTGTGTGTGTGTGTGTGTGTGTGTGTGTGTGTGTGTGTGTGTGTGTGTCTTCAGGTGGTCCAGAAGAGAGAGGCCCATGCCTACAGATGTCTGTTCCGTGTTTGTTTCATGCCCAAACCCCTCCAGACGCTGCTGCAGCAGGATCCCAATGCCTTTGAGTACCTCTACCTGCAGGTAGATTGATGAAGTTCTGAGCCACAGATACAGTAACCCCCAGGCTGCAGCAGTTTACTCTTCATATCGCTAATCTGTTTGGATACTTGTTATAATTTGTAGGTTTAAGGTATACCCTTAACTTACCCTAAAACGCCTCCAAAAAGTCCAATTATTGCTCCTGTTGACACATTTCACCGTGATGTATATCGGCAGACTGAAAGGTCAGCTTGTTTTTAAATATGCAGTTTTTCATTCATTCAAATCCCACCACAGTTGTATTCCCGCCCTGTTTCCACAGGAAGTTCTTGTTACTTTTTTTAAACTCAGTTACCTCCTGTTGTTAAAGTAAATGCTGCAAATGAGACATACCACTAGTTTACAAACCATTGTTGACCTCACCTGAAATGTGTACAAAACATAAGGTTGTTTCAGAATTGGTTCTATTTTTTTGTCATTGTTTTACCATCTGTACTGTGTTGTATGGTTTGTGTGTGTTAGGGGGTGAATGATGTGCTGCAGGAGCGCTTTGCAATTGAAATGAGGTGTAACACCGCCCTGCAACTCGCTGCACTGCACATCCAGGAGAGATTGGCGAGCTGTGGACAGTCACCAAAGACCAACTTGAAGATGATCACGTGAGACACACACACACATTTTATATCTAATACATTTAACTATAATTAACACTGGATTTTACGCAGAGCAAAGTGGGGTTCCATGCTGGTCCTACCTTTTTGGAGGGACAATAATAATTATTTATTGAACTTGTTCTTTTGAGTAGCACCCTGCCCCACCCTAACATTCACACAGTTACACAAGTGGCATAGTTCAACTGCAGTCTTTTAGCTCTCAGCCCTTTAGGTGAGCATCAAGAATGCATTTCATGATTTGAAATTCAAAGGAGATGCTAATCCAGTCATATTTACTCTAAATTCACACATCCTAAATGCAGTTTCAGCTCTCTAACAGTCTTGTACACACAGACAGACCCCCTCAGCCTGTGTTTCTGTGTTTGCTCTAGGAAGACGTGGGGCATAGAGAACTTTGTGTCATCCACCTTGTTGAGGAACATGCGAGAGAAGGATCTGAGGAAGGCCATCAGCTACCACATGAAGAAGAGCCAATCCCAGAACGATCCCAAGCAGAAGGGTCTGTCAGTCGATCAGACACGGTTAAACTACCTGGAGGAGCTGAGTGAACTCAAGTCATTTGGAGGGAAATCCTTCAGTGCCACCATGATGGTAGGTGTAGGGTTTCCACCTGTTTACTATAGCTGTGTCCCAATTCAGAGATGGGGACTCGAGTTTGAGACTCCGACTCGAGTCGCACTTAAGTCACACACAGTGACTTTAAACTTGACTTGAGACTCGTCCTCACAAGAATTCAGACTCCACTTGGACTCGAGATGCGAGATTCTTGAACAATGAAAACGCACCCTGATAAGTTAGCAAACATGTTTAGCTCAGCATTGGCCATCTAATATTAGCTTGCTTCTTGCTTCAGATACAAAATTGGAGAGTTAACTCTGACTGTTGTTCGCTAGATATTATGAAAAGATGAGCGTTTGTCTGTTTGCCAAACGTAGATTTACGTAATCATTTACGTCCCGCTGGCTGCAATGCTTTGAATTATTATATAGTTATGCAGTATTCTGAGCTGCCTGGATGAAACACAGCAGTTGATACAACACTCAATATAACCACGAGACTTGAGACTTGACTTGGACTCTACCTCGGCACCGTCCTTCAACAACCACTAAGGCCCAATCAAGCGGTCTCCGAAATGAGACAGTCTGGTCTAGAGAGGATTTCCTGTTTGCGACATTCTTCTATTTCTCTCCTAATTTTTCTAGTAGAGAGAAGAGCCTGTCCATTCTCTCCTCTGCCTCCTTCTGCTACCTCATGTCTGCCTTTATGAGCTGCTTTTAGCAGCTTATTGTCTCTCTCGTTCTCTCTGTGGCCCCGGCCGGCTTTTCTCCTCTTCCTCCTCCTGGTCACCCTCTGCTGTACTTGGCCCTAGTCTGTCCACCGGGATGAAGGGAATTAGGACACGGAGTCAGGTGGAATGCAGCAGTGCCTCCCACGCCATCTTTGACCCGGACACATACAGTCCTAAGACAAACATGGCAGTTAACAACGTCAACAGAACAAATTGCAGCTAAAGTCTTTATTAACATGATTAAAACATTATTGCATGAATAAAACAAACTTAAAATCACTTGTACATGTATTTTTTGAATTGTCCCATATGTGATTTTTTTGCAGGGGGAGTCAGTTTGTCCTGCAGGTCCATTATCTCCAGAATGTTCCTTATCACAGAGAGAAGGGAAGAGAACAGAAAAGGAAAACACGTTATCCTCTCTGTTTCTCTGCTGCATTACTCTTCTCCTCGAATACCGAAATAGTGCTGGGAATCCTGGGCCAGGATACATCAGTTGTGTCCTCCACATTTAGTAAAAAGAGGCTGCATTTGTTGGCTGCCTTTTGAAGGAGCCTCCGAAATGAAATGAAACTAGAGCAGTGCCCGTTCAAAACGTGCCTGTTGGTAACGGGCCAATTGCTTGGCCTCCTGTATTGCTGCTTGCAGCTTTTGCCAAAACCATTATACCCCAACATAACTTACAGAAGGCCCTTAAAGTACTTAATATGCACCCCAACTGTATACTACTGACTTACTGTGTACTTCCACTTCAGAGGAAAACATTGTACTACTACAGTTACCTGACAGAGTTACTGGTTACGTTGCAGATTTAGATTTTACTCCCAAAATATCACATTCAAAATATGATGCATTATTATTCATTAACCTATCCAGCATTACACTTGATCAGACAGTAAATGTAAATTTCTGATTTGAGACACAGCTTCTATGTATATTTACTTTTTTGTTGGGATGCAGTTCATTGAAGTTTCAGTCTTCTCATTCCCCCCCCCCTTCAGCTTCAGGACAGGGAGTCGATGGTGACCCTGTTGGTGGGGGCGCGCTACGGGGTGAGTCAGGTGGTCAACCACAAACTGGGCATCCTGTCCCCCCTCACAGAGTTCACCAGCATCACGCGCATCGAGCTGCTGCCTGAATCCGACAAGGTCAGCCTGGTGAAAATATACCTGCAGGACATCAAGGTAAGAGCAGGAATATACCCGCACACCCAACACACAGGGGGGAGACAAAGCACTGCTAGGGCTGGGTACTGAATTCAATACTTTTTAGGCACCAACCGAATGGCCTCCTTAGTTTGGAGTATCAAAAAGTGCCTTGTCATTCAATACTGAATTTCAATACCTAACCAGCGAATCTCATCATCGTCAGTGAGCCAAAAGGCATGCAGCATGATTCTACCAAGATCTAATAATGCGTGTGATTGGCTGTTATGAGAGGCACGCAGGAAAAACTCTAAAAGACGCCTCACGTGGTAGGAGCTGAAAAAAAAAAAAAAAGATTTGTTTCGTAATGTGTAATGTTGTAATTTATTTTTGTTAAAGTGCTCATTTTCAGGTTCATAATTGAAAAACACCATATATTTGTTGTACTGCACATCGCTGCAGCTCCTCTTTTCACCCTGTGTGTTGAGCTCTCTGTTTTAGCTACAGAGTGAGGCATCTCACTTCTGTTCCATCTTTGTTGGGAGTCGCACATGCGCAGTAAGTATTGCTAGCTTGTCAGAAGCAGAGTATGAGGGCAGCTAGCAGCTAGGTGAGCATTATAACGTGTGTTACAAAGTGACGCACGTTTGTCTCTGAAGTAAAGGCTGGACTACAATAGAGCTGTTTGGAGCAGTTTGTGAACAGTGTTTTCTGTTGGAGATGGTAAGTCTCTTTGGGGTGGACTTTGGGCTTTTTCACTTTGTAAACCTTTAACGTGCACAAAAAAGATATATAATACAATAAAGGAAAGGGAAAAAGCCAAAAAGCATAATATCAGCACTTTAAAATAGACTTTATATAACTGGTATCAGTACCGGTCTCTAAAATGTTTAAACGATACCCAGCCCTAACCACTGTAAACCTCGTCAAAAAATAACTTTTACTTTGCAGTCAGTATATCAGCATTATAAGCACTGCTATTTAAAGGTGGGTTATATTAGGGTTGCGTACCAATTACCATTATTTGTTCACCCTCTGTTGGTGCTGTTTGATACACCCGCAGTTAGCTCACAGGAGATTTAGCCTCTTTGGAGGTCTGAAGCTTAACGAATCAAACTCCCTCTTTTATAGCTTAAGAATACTAGGAATTAGTATTCAACTTAACATGTAGCTGTGTTTTTAATTGTGATTTATTATGTTACTATAGTTTTTTACTGAGCTGTTTGCATTATTTTGTCTACCCTTTCCTGTAAACAATGTGCAGACTTCAGCATGAAAAGAGGTAGAACTGCTTTTTCATCAATAGTATGAGCCTTTTAGATGTGACAGGATTACTGTATGCTTAGTGTTTTTTTCCACTGCTGATATTGGCTTTCCCTTCCCTCTCTTTCCTTGTTTTCCTTTCTCATACAAAGCCCATCACGTTGCTATTGGAGTCAGCCGCCGCCAAAGATATGTCCTGCCTAATAGCAGGGTACTGTCGAGTGTTTGTTGACCCCAGCCTCAACGTCTTTCCCTGGATACACGACTCCAAGAAGCACAGAGTGTCGGCTGAGGAGGGTACACATTTCCCGTAATGTACAGCCATAAAAACGATGCATACGTCCATAAAGTCACACACCAGGATGTTCCAAATAATAAATAACTTGTTTCCATGTTGGTGTCTGTTCACAGGTTACGTGTCACGGTGTGGCAGCGACTCAGACACCTCCTCCGACTTCGACATGGAAGCGCTGGTCACCCAGGTGTCTCATGACGAGAGGCCGTGCCCTCGCGTCAGGTCCTCGTCGGACCCAGACGGAAGAAAAAGAAAAGACAGGAGCAGAAGGAGAAGCAAAGATGGCAGAGAAAAGGGAGATAAACCGTGGGAGGATAAAAAGCAGAAGGAAGAAAAGGATGCTGACAACGAAAAGGAGAAGTCTCCCCTAGATAAAAACCGAGAGAATAAGAATGAAGATCCAGAGCACGAGGAGGAGACGGAGAGAGCCCAGGATGGTCGGAAAACACAGACCCAGGTAACGGACAACGATCCTGGGGAACAGCGGGAAAACGTGGAACAAGAAGGTGGAGGTGGAGGTGGAGAAGAGGTGCGAGCAGCAGAGGAGCAGCCATCTGTGTCACTGTCAGAAGCATCAGATTCTTGTAATACTGACTCTCATGTCATCACCAGCCCCTCCAGCGACTCCCTCGATGCTTTGGAGGAAGATGACTTAATTTCATGTTCTTCTTCCTCCTTCCACCCCAACGCTGCCTCACACGCTTATGCCCATGGCCACCCTCCCCTACAGCTTCATCCACACTACTCTCACAGGCACGTTCAGCCCCAGTTCCTCGCCCCTCCACCAGCCCACACCCATCCCCTCATCCACCTCACAACTCGCGACAGAGGAGGCGGCGGCTGCAGGAGGTCAGGCGACGGCGCCGACCCCCAACTTTTCGCACCCGTCCCCTCCTCTCCGAGCCTTCGCCACGTCCAAAAAGGTTCAGCTAACCCCTGCTCCGACGACAGCTCCCTGTGTTTCGCTGAGCTCTCCCGCCTTGTGGACTTCCTGCCGAGCCCTCCGGAGGCCAGCGAGGATGATGAAGATGAAGAAGAGGAGTTGAGGAGGCGGAGGTGGAGGAGGAGGAAGATGTTGAAAGAGACGGGCGAGCCGCTGAGCAGAGCAGATGAAAGAGGAAGCGTAAGCGCGGAGGGAAGTCTTGGAGAACATCTGCTATCCCCTTCCCCGTCCTCCTCCTCCCACTTGGAGTTTGTGTTTAACTTTGACCAAAGCGACGCTCGCTGCTACTACAAACTCTGCTCCAACATCACCCCCGACAGCGCTCGCAGCCTTCCCCACACCCTGCATCGTAATGAGAGAGAAGCTGGGGAGGAGGTGGAGGAGGATCAGGGTAAGGCGGTTGACCTGGAGCCTATCCCCATCCTTCAGCCACCGCCTGGCTTCGGAGACAGCAGCTCTGATGAAGAGTTCTTTGACGCCAGAGATCGTTTCACCTCACCTGAAGACCCAAGCTCGGGGGCCATGCCAAGAGGTGATGTGGTTTTTATTGGGAGGCTAATCGCAATTATCTTCTATCATTTTTAAGCCCTGTGGAGTGATGAAAACACATTTGCTGCCATCTAGTGGTTGAAGGTTTTACTCCACAAAAGGGACATAACATTGCATTATCCAGCAACATAATATAATTGCCAGGCAAGTAGTAGATCACACTACTGACCACACCTACTGTACCAGAGACCTGGATGTGGTCCACTAATTATATAGATTCAGACTATAGAGCCTTTAGAGCTCAGTGCAACCATGCTTTACCATCAGAAAAGACATCATTTCATCCGTTACACTTAACTCTCCAAAGATAATTATTAGTCCAGTGGACGTGGTTGAAAGTAATTAAGTACACTTACTCAAGCACTGTGCCCAAGTACAGTTTTAAAGTACTTGTACTTAACTTTTGTATTTCTAATTTGTGCTACTTTATACTTCTACTCCACTAAGGTATACTATATATTGTGCTATATTTATTTGCCTCCACAGTGATCAAACAATCCATAACCGGGATAGCAGACATGTGGACGCAGCCCCCTATTACTTCAATTCATCCAGAATTAAAATTCCAACACAAAGAAAGCGGAAGGAAACGGAAAATACATGCATCCGGCGGATTTTCCTGCAGCACCAGAGCAATCCCGGAAGTGGAATGCGAAGGATATAGACTAATCAAACTGAAGCTGTAAAAGTGAGGGAGACAAAAATAAGACTAGAATGTCTCCCACATCCCCAGTGAAAAACCACACCCGTACCCAAAGATAGTGACGTACATTCCCTATTATAGAAATAAATTAGTTCAGGGAAACCACAATCAGATATAAATCGTCAAGGAAAAATAAAGTGTTACAGGAGGTTAATGTGTTGAGTTAATTGAGGTTGTTCTGTCTTGCAGATATTCGCACAGAGATGAAACTGGACTTCCTCAGCACACTCAGCCTCAGTGACATCAGAGTCTCTGTGACAGACACAGACCGAGATGGAAAAGTGGAAGAAGACAGAAAAGGAGGAGACGAGGAAGGAGGAGGCAGAGAAACATTGTTCCAGCTCAGGAAAAGATCCCGTAAGCGCCGTTCCTTCATGGAAACGGATTACACCTCTAGGGTGTCATACCCAGAGCCAGATCCAGACAAGCAGGACGTGGTCTCAAGCAGGCGTCATAAGAACTTTTTAGCAGAAGCCAATGATGCACAGATGCTGAGTTCAGATCCTGAACCTTCAGCGCAAACCCAGAATCCCAGTCCTACTGTCTCCTCTTTGACTCACTCTGAAGGGGAGCCAGCTCAGCTCGAGTCAAAGCCAATCCTGTCCAAACCCCGCTCGCATGGATCTGGCTCTCCCCGTGGTTTGGGGTCTCAAGAGCAGACTAGAGACCCACAGGCCCCCTTCAGGACCAGGAAACAAGAAATGGAGATGGAACCCGATGCAATGGAATCCAAATCGGTCACAGATGTGGTGAAGGCAGCGTCTCCTACCATCACCGTTGTCCGCTGCCGGGTGGATCCAGATGGGAAGGAGAGTGCTGACCGGAGGGGTGACGGAAAGGAGGAAGGGGAGGAACAGAGGGAGATGGGTGAGGCAAAAGAGGAGGGAGAGGAGGAGGAGGCAGCCAGTGTGTCGGGGAATGGGCCGTTCACTAATCATATGTTTTTGCCAGAAACCAGCGTGGAGGAAGGTAAGGGGGGAAGAGAGAAGAAAGAGGTTGTGAGAGCGTACTCACCCAGTTCAAGCAGACCCCTCATAGGTGCCGAGAGGCAGCCGGAGGCCAACACACTGCCTACATGTTCTATAGATGTGAATAAAAAGAGTAGTAATGGCCTTTTGGGAGCGCATCTGATTGCCCTAGAGCAAAACTCATACGTAGAGGAACTTAAGCTTGAAGGTGTGTGTGAAAAGTCAAACCCTCCATCATACTCACCACCCCCACCTCCACCCTCATCCCCTCTACCTCCAATACCAGCTCTTCCCAAATCCCAAAGTGACTGTTTTTTGATGGAAGAAGGGGGCAGCAAAAACACGGGAACCTCCACCAAAATGTCTTTATCTCATTCTGAGGAAAGGCCCATAGGAAAGCAAAGTCACACTAAAAAAGCACAATTACATTTAGACATCACCACCTGTGTTAATGAGGACGCCATTCATGTCTTTAGCTCTGCTATGACTACTAGTGATGAAGTTACTCACAGCAGCAATTCAGACAGTGTTTTTGAAGACGATGAGGTGAGTAATTCCTTAAATTCTAGTTCAAATGACAAGAAAGACAGCAGTACTATAGCTACGAAGCATAGCATCAGTGCAAATTCGGCTACATCAAGTAAAGGCGAGTCTCAAATGACTGTTAAGTCTCTTACCGACACTGAGGCTCATACAAGGACTAATTTGGTAAATTCCGATTACACTCGAGCTATAAACTCTATCACTGCAAAGCTTGGAGCTGCAACTAAAGCCACATCTCCTACATTTAATTCAGGTACCAGATTGCAAAGTAAGGTTACACGTGATATTGCTTCATGTTTGAATCAAAATGTCGACAAGCCCCGAAGCGATGAAGCCAAAGCTAGTTTAGCTAGTTCTAGCTTAGTGAAAGCTAAAACACCCACAGTCCACAATCTCTCCAAAGCGCCTCCTTCTCCAACTCACTTCCTCTTCCAGACATGTTCCCCTAGCTTTATGGGTAGCTTATCTGCCTCCACACTCAGGGGGAAGATTCAAAATTTGCCACTTTATTTATCGCGCTCCCAGGAAACCATCAACAAAGCTGTTGAGGGGAATGTACCTCAGAGGCCTGCTGAGGACAACAGTAGGGACAACAGGGAGATCATCATTAAAGTTACAGGCGTTGATAACGTCACACAAACAATAGACTTTGAAATGGACACAACTGCAGAATCAGTGGAGTCAGACGATTCGGATACAACAGTCATAGGGTCCGAGAGGGATGGGGAGTTTTTTGTTGAAAAAAACTCAGCAACGAGTTTTCGTTCTGGGTTAGAGGTGAAGGAAGCAAGCTCTCCATTGCCTGTCCAAACTGAGCCCAAACCCCAACACCAAAATCAGCTTCTGTACACTGGGCCTGTCAAGAACACACCAGGACCAATAACGGAGCCTCCGGCCTCCATAGTGAACAGCCTCCAAAGAGACACGTCAGGCCTAAAGATGGACACTCCTGGGCCTATAAAAGATGCTCCAGAATCAAAGATGAGGGTCAGAAGTCCAGGTGAAGACATCCCAGGTTATAAAATGAACAATCAGTCACGTTCTATCCCCCCTCCAATAGTGGTGACCACGCAGAATCTAAATGGGCCAGGACTCCCTTTTCATAGTCAGTCACAGAAAGTAAGTAGGACCAGTAGCGACAGACCTTTGATGGGTCTTTGTAGCCTTACAGGGCAGACTTCAGACTCAACAAAAACACTTTCCTCAGACTGCAGGGTGTTTACCATCTGTGAGGATCCATCCCAGACAAAGGGCCCAGCCGAGGTGGGGACGACCCCACCCTTAAAGTCAGAGTTTGGCTGCACTTCTGTGCTAGCGTCTGGATGTGAGTCAGTTGTGGAAGGGGTGCAGGTGCCGCTGGATGCTTGTGGTTGCCCACCGGTCTACACCAACTGCTTCAGCAGCGGGGACAGCTTTGACGAGGAGCTGACGGTCTACGAGTTCTCCTGCCGCACAGAGAGCAGCGGTGTGACTCCGACTTCTGGAGCAAGTCTTCCTCTCGTGACCTCTCCACCCGGTCCCTCCTTTCTCTCCACCGACTCCCCCTCCTTCCCACGCTCCATCCTTTTCTCCTCTTCTACCTCTGAGCTCAGCCCTCTCCTCTCACCATTGTCTGACGCCTCGGACCATTTCCTGTCTCAAACGCACAAGGACACCATCAGTCGGCTGGGCCAGCAGCACTTCCCAGAACCCCCAACCGGTTTCCAAGTACTCCGCGTAGACGTGGACCAGCTCCTTTCCATTCTGGAAAGTAGCGGCGCTGACCGATCCTTGACAGGCCATGGAGGTCGCCACCCCAGGGACACCTGCCCTGCCCACTTTACTGAGAACAAGAGGGTGCTCCAGATAGAGGCACGGCGGCTGATGTCAGGCTGCCAGAAGGTGGTGGGGATTGAACAGAGCCCAGAGGCAATGCTTCACTCCCTGGCTGACAGTTTCCGGACCCTGGTGGAGTTGGCAGGTATATGCCTCTGGTTCTCTGGTTGCGAACGGTGTGACCGGAGGAACGCAGAGGCCGTCGCGGGCCTGGCAGACGTGGCTCGCTCATTCAGGGACTTCTGTCTGGCAGCAGAGCGAGCCAACAGCAAGCGCAGCTGCCAGGACCTGAGCACCAAGCTGCTAGCCAAACAGTGCACCGCGCTCACCGCCTCCGTCTTCTGCCTGACTCAGCTGTTCCGCACCCTCACTGCACTATGAGTGCACCACCATTTACAAAGTGTTTTGAAATAACCTTCAAGCAACCTGTGGTGTGTAACCTCAAACACATGAGGTCTCCAGTGAGCCCACAGCTGCTGCTGCTGCTGCTGCTGCTGCAGGGGGGTGGGCAGAGTGTGACCCGGGACAGTCATGTTTTAGGATGGGCAGTGTGAGGTGAAGTTACCTCAGAAACACATTGGTGTCACTGAGCTCTATAATAGCTCAAATGATCTCAACATCCGAGAGCCAGTTTGAGATGGTCGAGGTGCATGTACTGTACGTACTGTAGCTCATAAACCAAACCATCAGCCCACAGCCAGACTGTAGAGTGGTGCAAGCAGCAAAAACCGAACCTGCTTGCGTTCCAGTATTGAGGAACTGATGTACTTGAATGTATGTTATGTTATCTATTGTGTTTCTTTATTTATTCATTTATTTAATTAATGGATGACTACAGTGAGCAAACAAGGAATGTAAAGACAAGGAAGTAAGATATTTGGAAATGTTTACAGGCATATCTTTAGATAGAGGAGTAGTGGGCCTTTTACACACATACACAAGCACACAAACTCAAATACACAGTGAATCAGTATTTGATTCCATTCATACACAGGCCTTTTGTATGACTGACCATGTTAAGATAAGAAGCACTGCAGTTTACTGATGCTTATATAGCTTTACATTCTCCAGGCTGTTGGTGAGGGCTTCTTTGAATGTTACTGTTTACAAAACCAAAAACTAGAGTGAGAAATGATTTCATCCAATACCACGAATCAAATCCCACAAATCAAGCCTGAAGCTGTTTTTGCCATTTTATAAATCTAGTAGCAGAATGCTGATGTATGCGTATTATGTGACTTCATGATACAACAGTTTGGATGAGATACAGTCCTTTGCACATTCAATGTGCTGTCATTTTGTACAGACATTTAGTATGATTTATGGAAATGTATTACATTTGCCAGCTGTTCTTTCATTTATTTGTCAGCACTCTCTTTCTCCCCCAGCAGTTGAAACACTGAACCCTCCAGTGCATGGTGATGTGGCTGTCAACCTTCCAACTTTTTTTCTCCATACATTTATTTATTTTTCTATTTAGTGCTAACATGTCCATTGAGAACAAGACACACCATTCTATAGGAGACTTGGTGACACTTTCCAATAGATATTTATGGTACATCATTTTACAAGTATTTTAAGTTTCAAGCAATCTGCAAGCTTTTCAAGATCATGAAAAAACCTGCACACCTCTGCCTGAGCTTTGTGGACAGTCAGAAAGCTCTTAGACAACAATGTCCCTTACACTAAGTGCATTATTATGACAGATTTCCCAATATGACCACATATAGTGGTAAGCCAGTGACTACATATGGGCACAGATAGCCCAAGCATTTCAGCATTACAGTATGTGCATACAGCACTGGTTATCTGTATGTGCATTTTGTGGGAGGGTCTCAGAGAAGATATGTCAAACTGACCCAATCATTGGTTGACAGCCTGTCATTTGAGTTCCTTGAACTCAACACATTTGTCACAAAATCATGTTCAACACCGATTTACGTAAAGCTTATTACTGTGGAAAAGCTGTCGTATTATAGCATTTTCACTTGGAATGTTTCTTAAAATTAAAGGGATTGACGCACACTGGACCTGCATGTTCACTGGAGAAATTGAAGTTATCAGAAAAAATACCACCAATGCAGTGCTGGGAACACAATTGCAAACAGTGTTTCTATATATATATATATATTTATAATGAAACACTTTTTTTTGTTTACTTGTCCTGTTCCTGTGGTTGCAACAGAATATAGTTCCCTGTATTTTATTCTCTGTTTGCAGCAATGAAGAATTGACTTACTTTTACTATAACCCCAAGAGAAAATTGCCCCAAACAAATGATGGAAAACATTTTTTTTTTTTTTTTAAATCATCTGTGCTCACGAAGCATGCTGTAAGAAGCCATAATATGCATTGTTGTTTCATCAGGGATTTTATCTGTGAATGACTGAATGATGTCTGCTCTTGCTTTGTAATGCTCAATTCCCACCATTAAAAACAATGTCAAGATGTTATTTGTATGATTCCTTTAAAGCTCAGGCACTTGTACCTTATTTACCATACTTTTTATTTCTCAGCACAGCCAGATAGTCTTGACTCCACAAAAGTAGGAAAAGGTGTGCAGTGCAGTGTTTACATTACATAGTCACATGGAGCGACACGCTGAATCTTTTTGGCTGATGTTAATTTCTCAGATGTGTAGTATTTGGTTTAGAAGCTTTTATTGGCGATATTTCGCAGCATAACATTACGCTAGGAAGAGGGTACTTTAGCGGTCTGCCCAGCTGCCATCGCCGTCATTTTCGACCCAAGAAGGTGTCCGTCCGCCGCTACAGTTCCCCTGTCGATAGCCTGGCACAGAACTGGCAGGCGGCCTGCAGAGTTGGTGCTAGCCAAGGGGGTAAGCCTCTCCCCGGAACGCGTAGCTCCTACGGCGCCATAGTAGAGGAATAACACAGACGGCAAAGGTGGGATTTGAACCTTCAGACTGTGGTGCAGTTTCTCTTCCAGTTGAACTCCCACGACTTAGAAAAGTCATATCAATATTTCAACTCAGCTTTAAAGGTCCCATGACATGGTGCTCTTTGGATGCTTTTATATAGGCCTTAGTGGTCCCCGAATACTGTATCTGAAGTCTCTTTTATATAGGCCTTAGTGGTCCCCGAATACTGTATCTGAAGTCTCTTTTATATAGGCCTTAGTGGTCCCCGAATACTGTATCTGAAGTCTCTTTTATATAGGCCTTAGTGGTCCCCGAATACTGTATCTGAAGTCTCTTTTATATAGGCCTTAGTGGTCCCCGAATACTGTATCTGAAGTCTCTTTTATATAGGCCTTAGTAGTCCCCTAATACTGTATCTGAAGTCTCTTTTATATAGGCCTTAGTGGTCCCCTAATACTGTATCTGAAGTCTCTTTCCCGAAATTCAGCCTTGGTGCAGAATTACAGCCACTAGAGCCAGTCCCACAATGAGCTTTACTTAGAATGTACCATTTCTGTGTCTGTAGCTATTGAGGAGGAGAGGGGGGGGGGGGGGTGGGGGTGTGGCCATGACCAACTGCCACTTTTCTCATTTGAAAGCCATGATGTCTCTCTCCTTCTCATGGGCAAAGCAGAGAAAGGGGAGGTAACCTTGCCCCTTATGACATCATAAGGAGGAGATTCCAGATCGGCCCATCTGAGCTTTCATTTTCTCAAAGGCGGAGCAGGATACCCAGGGCTCGGTTTACACCTATCGCCATTTCTAGCCACTGGAGGACCATAGGCAGGCTGGGGGAACTCATATTAATGTTCAAAAACCTCATAAAGTGAAATTTTCATGCCATGGGACCTTTAACTTTACAGAGTCGCTTCACATCTGTGAAGCAGGTTTCAGGTTATTTTAATGTATAGATAAATGTATTACAGGGTTTGATTTGTAATCACTCATTGTTAAATGTTAAAGGGGTTTTTCAAGGTTTATCTGCACATTTAAGTTTTTTATGGATTATCTGCATGTTTAAGAGGTATTAAGGGGCAGAAGGTAGTGAAGGAACAGAAGGAAAAGACAAACTTTGTTTCTCTGCAGGTTGATGAAGGTGATGTTTCTTCTTTCTCTCTGGGTCTTTGTGTTGCTCAACCCCGGAGATGGTCCAGTGGACAGTGTTGGGAAGGATACTTTCAAAATGTATTCCGTTACAGAATACAGAATACATACCCAAAAATGTAATTTGTAACGTATGCCGTTACATTACTCAATCTGAGTAACGTATTCTGAATACTTGGATTACTTCCACATTGAATTGCATTTTATAAGTAGGAATGCGGCCATCACATACAGCTTACTAAACAGGCCTATTCTGGTGTGTTCTTCTGTTCCAACTGGCTGAATGTGTACCTAAACAAGCAGATAAATTGTTGTATTTATAATCCCGAACTGTATACTACAAAAATCTAACCGCAGTCTAAGCTACCATGAGCTAATTTTAGCTAACGTTAGCTAACATGTCAAACAGGGCTAGTCTTTCAACGGCTCTGGGGATAGTAAATCAACACGTAGTCAGTCACCTTACTACAAAATACCAGTAAAACTACAGCAGACGACTACCCTTGGCTAATAAAAAAAAAAAAAACTTACTTTAAGATGCTTCTTCAGGTTCGAGGTGGAGGAATTTGGACGCTGAAAGGAAGTTGGTTACTGGAAAGCAGAAGTTGCACTGCACAGTTATATTTCGTTCTCCCTTCTCTTTCTTTAATGTGAAATGCTGTTTGAATTTCCAAGATAGAAACGCATTCCTGCCCTGGCTCTGTTGTGCCGGTTCTGGCTCCATCTTTACCTCTATCAGTGATCACGCAAATAGCTCACTTTTTCGTTTTCATATTGGGGCTTCTGGGAAATGCATGGAGTTGCGAGAGTGAATAAACCCGTGAAACAGAGAAGTATCGTCATGTAATCCATTGATTTCAACAATGTAACTGTATTCTAAATACCAACTATTTAAATTGTAACTGTAACGGAATACAGTTACTCATAATTTGTATTCTGAATACGTAACGCCGGTACATGTATTCCGTTACTCCCCAACACTGCCAGTGGAGAAGGATACCCGACCAACAATCCAGGAGACGTAGGTTCAAACCCCGCCTAAGGTAACCCATACAGGAGTGTTTGTGATGAACGGACGTGGTTTCATTTGTATGGGTCAATTTCAACTGATTTTCCAACATTGTTTTCAACTTCCGAATTTCCAACACGTTGTATGTGATATGCGATAGCCCCTCCAAATGTCTGTGCCTGTTGCTGTCGATACATAATTCCCTAAATCTGAAGGGG
This sequence comes from Sander vitreus, assembly GCF_031162955.1. Lineage (NCBI taxonomy): Eukaryota > Metazoa > Chordata > Actinopteri > Perciformes > Percidae > Sander > Sander vitreus. The sequence continues at coordinate 31,521,469 of NC_135856.1, forward strand.
GGGGGGAAAGAGTCAATCTTTTCTGATAACTGCATTTAACTACTCAACCACTAGAGGGCAGAAACATTTAAAAACAAACCGCAATGACACACTACTGCATCAATGCTTTAGGCCGAAAATCATCACGTTGAAACTCAACTTTTAAAGAAAAACATGAGAAGTCTTTAAAAGGGAAGAGAAAAAAGAGAGGGAAATAAATAAATGTGGACTTACGAAATAAAAGGTCTCTGAATGAAATGAATGTGGACCCATGAAATAAAAGTCCCCTGAATGAAATTAAAGTAGTGATTTCAATCATATTGAATGAAATGGCATTTTATAATGTGATGATGAAAAAAATGGGAAAAAGTGAATTTGGGGTAAAACAGAAAGTCATAGGTGAATTACTGTATTAGACTGACCTACCCACCATATACTGATAAAAATCCCCCTCATTTTGATATTTAATCATTTTTGTACCAAAAGTATTGAATTTGTGGATAACCTATGATATCTGTGTCATTAGGGGTGGTCGTCCAATATGGGTGAACTTTGAGGGCCCCTGTCTCGCTAATGGTTGATCATTGTGGTTACTCAAACCACGATTTAACACTCTCTCATTAAGGTTAACATGTAGAAAGAAATATTCCAAATAGAAAGAAGTGAGGTTAGAAATTGATTGATTTCTGACTGAATGCCCCCGCTGCAATATTTAAAACTTTTAGGATACATGTTGAGTTAGTTACCCTTTTCAATATGGACTATTTATTTCCCTAATCACTCAACTTTGGCCATCATCCAATCATATATACATGCACTCACTGGGGAGGAAAATAAACTACACCATAGTTACAAAATAACAAAAAATTGTAGCTAACATTTTTAGCATGTCCTCAACCAGAATTCCCTCCACAGTAACGTTGTCAGGAAAGCTCTTTATGGTGAGTATGCTGATGTCAAACACTGTTGGTCTGTACGTTCTGCTTTTAAATGTGATGGGTTGATGTTAAGATGCTGTTAAGCTATATCCAGGATTTTCTTTTTCCAAATAGACATCATATAAAATACTGTGCAAAGCACTCAAAGTTACACAAAACATTACCAAACAGTTAATTCTGACTTTTTTTTCTGGGTTGAAGCTTCCATGACAACTTGTTACATATATATATATAAATACAGCAGGAGTATCTTTAGCAAAGAGATGGCAATAGATTTTAGAAAAAATCCTACTGTCAGCTCTCCTGTCTTAATCAGTGATCAATCTCATAAATATTTAGGGACTGTCTTGGACGACAAATGTGTCAAAGAAAGCCAATGAGCGTTTGTATTTCTTTTCGTAAGCTCCGTAATTTTTACACTGATGTGACTCTGATGAGAATGTTTTATTTTTGTTTTATTTAATCACTTTTTAGTTTTAGCTTTGTAAGCTAGTACGGTTTACTGCACCAAAAGGATAAAAAAAAAAAAACGACTTCAGGGGATTGTGAAATTGTGCGGGGAAATAGCAGGTAGGCTACCACTCTGACCGATCTCTCCCATGTATTTCAAGCAAGAGATATTAAGAAGATATACTGATTTGATTACAGCAAAGACAACGTCGGCAGTATTGACGGCAAAATAGGTTACATAATATTTCGTTCTGTATTGACAGGTGCAATATTTGAAAATCAATAATTATTATTATTATTTTTTTTTAAATTACATTTATATCTGCATTTTTGTCAAAACGTAGAGACTTTCAAACATCAACATGTCATTTATTAATATGTATTCGTGTCAAAATGACATATAAACATCTTTTCCTATTCTATTTTGCCTGGAAACGCTTCTAACACGCTTGCGTGTCGCGTGAGAAACAGGCGTTGGTTCTATTTCTAGCATGCACGCGTTTTCGGCGCGGCTGAGATGTTCGTGTCACGCAGGCAGTGTGCAAGCTCTAACCCCCAATTTCCACTTCCACGTTCTGCATTCAATGGAAATCCGGATCCGCTGCGGAACAGCTCCGTGCTCCGCCGTCCGTCAATACCCACAAGGTCCAGATTTGTTGCGGCACAGCTGCGGCCATGACTGACAGCTGTAGTCACGAGGACCCACGAGATCTCGCAAATTCACGTAGAATAGAACCACAATACCAACAACAGTTTGTTTCCATCCAGAGGAGTAGAGGGGAAACTACTCTGTGCTGTGTTTTCAAGGTGTAGTGCATGGAAATATGATCCGCTGTGAGCACGGCGTATTTTATTTTGAAAATTAACCGGATGTTTATTTTGTTTATGTGCTCGACTTCCTGTCCCGCACTATCTGCCGTGTGCTGATTTGCTGCGGAGCTCTCCGGTGTCTGGCAAAAATAGAAGCTCTGCGTATCTGCACCGGAGGGCTGCGGACCGCCGGGCTGCGGACCGCCGGAGCTGGGACGCAGTCGGAACAAAGCCGTTCTGCAGTCAGTGAAAATACACACATTGACTTTAATGGAAACCTAATGACTCTGCCGCTGTTCAGGAGCCGTTCCACATCCAGTGGAAATTGGCGGTAACGGTACAGATCCATTTGTCCGACACGACTGAAGCGTGGTGTCGCGACATCATACATCCATGGTTGATGCTCCACGCCCTTGACCGGCAGCTGATTGGACGAACGCCTGACATGGGTTTGGCTTCTCGAGAATTTCATCAGACTGTCATGGCGGCTCGTTGAGAATACGATCTAGTATTTTACGAAAATAGTTCACCGAAACGTGTTTCTGAAAACATTTTAAGCGAGAAATAGGCCATACAGTTGCTGAATCTGTCTTTATTTCAGATTGACAAAGGTCAGTTTAAAAGATTTACGTCTACTTCTACTGGATAGTCACGTTGCATTCAACGGATTTATTTGCATAAAAATGGGCATTGGCCAGCTTCCGGAATGCTTTGCGTGCACGTTGAAGTCGCTTGACGTCACCCATAGGACCCATAGGAATAGAGTGGAGCGCGGCGCAACAGAAGCGTCGCACGGTCAAATGGATCTGTACCGTAACCTGTTAACATGGGAGCCGAAATACAGCCAGTGTGTGGCCGGCCTGAGTTAAAACGTAATTGCTGCTGCTGCGATACGTGCTCTCAATGATTAATCTTTATATTGTTGCTGTCGTTGTTGTATGATTGTATATGTTGGCTGCTGGCTGTTTCACAGATTGCCCCTCGGGGATTGAGCCCTATCTGTGTTTATACTGGCCTCACAGCCTGTTTGCTGTCATTGCGTTCTATAGGCTTGCCTTTGAATTTTGTATAGATAAAATGTTTTTTGTCAATTGCAGGTGGTTAATGCCACTGGTATTTCCATTGGCACTGGTTTGGCATCCACTTGTGATACTGTCATATCTACGGTGGCCCTGAAGTGCAAATCACAACAGCAAATAAAAAAACGCAACAGCAAATCATAAAACACAATGGCAAATAGGAAAACACGACTGCAAATATGAAAACACTTCAACAAATCATAAAACACAACGGCAAATAGCAAAACAGTTCAACAAATCAGAAAACACAACAGCAAATAGGAAAACACGATAGCAAATAAAAAACACAACAGCAAATAGGAAAACACGACAGCAAATGGGAAAAGGTCCAATCAGGAGGGTCTGTCCTCTTCTAGATAGGCCCTACCTATTCTGGTAGAAGTTAATGCCGTTGTGTTTTAAAATTTGTTGAAGTGTTTTCCTATTTGGTGTTGTGTTTTCCCATTTGCTATCGTGTTTTCCTATTTGCTGTCGTGTTTTATGATTTGTTGAAATGTTTTCATATTTGCTGTCGTGTTTTCCTATTTGCTGTCGTGTTTTATGATTTGTTGAAATGTTTTCATATTTGCTGTCGTATTTTCCTGTTTGCTGTCGTGTTTTCATATTTGCTGTCGTGTTTTCCTATTTGCTGTTGTGTTTTCCCATTTGCCGTTGTGCTTTGTGATTTGTTGAAGTGTTTTCCTATTTGCTGTCGTGTTTTCATATTTGCTGTCGTGTTTTCATATTTGCCGTTGTGTTTTCATATTTGCTGTCGTGTTTTCATATTTGCCGTTGTGTTTTATGATTTGTTGAAATGTTTTCCTATTTGCCGTTGTGTTTTATGATTTGCTGTTGTGATTTGCACTTCAGGGCCACCGTACATATCTCACCAGAGCTTCTTTCCCCTTAAAAGTAGCTCAACAATATGATTTTGTATCAAGTTTGTTTTCTTGGCCTGTTCATACCTTTGCTTAGTAGTGTGATCGGTATTGGTTAACTCTACATATTTATCTACCTGTTTCATGCAGACGTATGGGAGCGGTAACTTGAAGCGTGTGGGTGTTATTCTCCAGAGGGGGGTTCTGATTCTGCTGCTGGCCTGTTTCCCCTGCTGGGCTATCCTCATAAACACTGAACCTCTCCTACTAGCTGTCAAACAGAGCCCAGAGGTTGCCAGGTCAGTCCCAATGGGGAAGTATTTTTGTCTTCATATGAGTGGCGTGGAGGATGGAGTTGGGTGATTGCGTTCCTAACAGCTTGATCAAAAATGTTAATATTATGATGTAATTGGCTATTGTTTTAATCACTTTTTAGCCTACTGTACAGTAACCCGGGCTCACATTAATTCCTTCACTATTTACATAAAATATACAGTCTTATGATTCAGTTGTACACTTTATTTACATACACTTTTATAATGTAGATTTGAAGAAACTCAAAGAAGAAATCATTTGTATATGAAATAACCAAATGGAAATGTCTATTTTTGGTTAATCCTGTGAATTCAATCAAATTATTTTATTCCACTGCTGTTCAAAGCCTTTAAATTCAACATTGACACAAGGTAGTCTGCTCCATGATTTGCAACATTGCCCACAATGGCCTAATATAATAAGATATATTTGAGGGGTAGAAAACAAATCTTTATTCTCTCAACTCATATAGTCTTGCATAGCCAGTGGATGACGTTTTGAGAGCTTTGTGAGTTAATGATGTGAGTTTCTTGAACATGGTTTGACGTCAGGAACGCCTTTGTGTGATCTGTGCCAATTTTGAGTAACTGAGTGTTCACGGTAAAATATCTGTGTTCCCAAGTTGCTTTCTTTGGCTTATCCTCCGGCTCTTCCTGTTTTAGCCTCCCTCTTAGTTTGCACATAGAATCCAAGGTTGCTGAGGTGAGACTGGGTGAAAAAATGTTGGCAACATTTTGAAGTATTTTTTGGCTCGGCTAGTGTTCCTCTGGTCTTTCCAGACCCCAACCCAATAACCACAGGCTGATTCAATGGATTGTTTTTGCCCATCTGAGCAGATACTCTTTAAAAAGCACCTGGCTCTTTAATGTTGGCTGTGCCACTGTGTTATCTCTCTAGTCTTCTATCTGTCTTGTCACTCTTAAATGCTTCTCAGGCGCCTAAGTTGCTGGGTTGCAGGATGGAGATTGGCCTACTGGGGGGAGACTCTATTGAACCGTCAGTATGGCACATGATATACAGTAGTCAGAAGGGAATGTAAAATGAAGTAGCTGTGGTCTGCCGGAGGGAACACTGTTTTTATGAGGGGGGGAGGGTTGATGACCCCTTTGCTTCACTAGGTGTCAAAAGAGTAAGAGTTAGGCTGCGTTTCATTTCTCTATCTTACCCCTACCCCTTACCCCTACCCCTTAGTTTTGCGTGCTCCCATGAGAGTAAGTGCTGTCCCAATACTCATTCTGGTCGAGGGCTAGGGCTAAGTGGAAGGGCTATATACCCCTTAACGTCAACTAAGAACGCAAGCTTACTTGAACAGCAAGGGACCCAGAATCATTGCGCAACAAGGAACTTGGCTGCCCGGTCGACCAGAGAGAGTATACCAAAGTATTTTCGGCTTAAAGAATTAATTTAAAAATTATGACGGTCTTGTTTTGTGCTCTACACAGTCCTGTACATATATATTGCAACCATATTTGTAATTGAAACGTTTTTAAAAATCGCTAGCTTGCTATGCTAACGCTAACGCTAAAGTTAACGTTAACGTTAGCTACATTGCTTATTTGCACAACAGTCCCGCATTTCTCTGCCTTGAATGGACTCCATGCATGTCTACAGTGTTAACTAAACTCCATTAGCTGCTTTGGCGACATCAATACGTGCTTTACACTGTCCTGTATCACACAGGGACGCCGGAGGAAACCCAGCAGCTGATCCACTTTCTGAAAACGAGCAGAAGTTTCTGCGTTCATGTTGTAGCCATTCATTATTGTATTTGTACTGTATTATTGTAATCATGTGTAATTCATTCCTGTTCATGCACCTGTACATTGTTGTTGGTTATGATACAGGACACTAATGAAAGAAATGGGGTATGAGGGGAAAGGTTACTGGCCAACAGGCATCAGAATGGGGTCTGGAATTTCAGAATAGCTGTAGTTTTTTGTTTGTTTGTGGTCTTGCGTGTCTTTTTTTAGTTTTATACATTTGAGTGCCTTTTTTTATGTGTGTGACATGTAAGTTATGGTTCTAATAGTTGTAATAGTTGTAATAATGTTTATTTTATTGGGCAATAAAGACAGCTTTTTGTTAACAAAGAAAGTGTTTCTGAATATCAATGACATTTAAAACAGTGATAACTGAAACAGATATACAACACACCATGCAGTGTGTATACAAATATGTAGTAGTATGTATGATGATATAACCAACTGGCATCCCATTTCATAGGGGTATGTTTTCACCCCTACCCCTTATCCCTCGTTTTTCGAGGGCCAAGGGCTAAGGGGTAGGGGTAAGATAGAGAAATGGGATTCAGCCTAAGTGACTTGTGATAAACCAAAGAGCCAAAGAGAACCATTTATATTTTCTCAGCTAGCAGACCATACCAGGCATGAAATGCAAGCAGTACCCTATAAAAAAAGATGAATATGGCTAGGGGCCATAAGTGTAGTTAGAATGTGAATTTAAAGATTTTAGGATGAATATGTTTGAGATGGTTTCCTTCTTCAGTTGCTACGTGAATATATGGTAAAGAGATTCAACTTGTAGTTCAAATCAGCATTCAATCCTTGAACCACTTTTATTCAGCTCAGACTTTAACACAAATACAGATAACTATTCTGCCATTTATCTCCCCCGTTGGATCAGTTTGTTTCCATGACTTCCCTGTATGTCATCTTGTGTTTAAATCCAGTGTGAGTGTGGTTCTTTTTCTCAGTGTCATAACTGTTGAAAATTAACCTGCAAGCGTAAGATACCAGACACCGACTCTGAAGTGTCACGTAGGAAGAAGCCTAAACGGGTTATGTATTAAACTATCTAACATCTTAAAGTCTGTAAGACTTGGGGCTTGGTCTACCCAATGGCAGTGACGCCCCCAAAACCGCTGCACGAGCTGGTTGGCTAGGAGGAAACTCCACGTGGGTACCTTCCTCCATAACACACATAGACACCGCTGTTAAAGGGAAAGCGGTCTGTCTGTTGAAGAACACAGTAGCTAGTCATGGACAGTTCAATTAAAGCACCAATTAAATATTCAGAGGGAGTGGAAGGAGATTCGAAAGTAGGTAAAGCGGCTGCTTCTGTTCAAGGCTCTGGTGATAGCCGGAGCTCCTGCCTGAAGAACATGAGTTGCTTCATCCCGCCGGACTACCAGCATGAGCTGGTACAACTTTTCAAGTTAGCAGGACCAGTGGTAAGAACGAACTGAATATGAAATGAAACAGTGACGTTAACTGATCTCCACTGGCTAGTTATCCTTGTCTCTTTTTCCTTTCTCTCATTTTCTCTCATCAGAATCGGCTAAAATCGATATCGGCAGGTCAAACTCAATGAAAAATCGGAAATCGGAATCGGCCTAGAAAATTGTAATCGGTGCATCTCCGCAGCGGCTGCGGGTTCGACTCTGACCTGCGGCCCTTTGCTGCATGTCGTTCCCCCTCTCTCTCCCCTTTCATGTCTTCATCTGTCCTGTGGAAATAAAGGCCTAAAAATGCCCATAGAATAATCTTTAAAATTAAATAAGCAAGGATTTAGGCATATTAGAATAAAGTTTTATGGCTATTTTTTCCATGTAGCCTATGAAAAAAAATGTATAGCTGCATACAGTTTTTGTGAAACACATTTGCAATATTCAAATTACCACATACAAAACATGGTGGACCAGTCTGCTCTGATTGGCCAGCATGCTTCTGGAATCTCTGTAGCCTCCGTGTTTCACTAGTTGGAGCTACTGTAATGGAGTATATAGCAGGACTTTGTACCGTGAAAAATCACCAATAAAGGCTTCTTAACCAAATATTACACAACTGGACATGACCCAGCAGTAAAGTGACCGGAATTTGGGGAGAAATGACCAGCATTGGCCAAGATCACAGCTTTGTCGCGTTAGCATGTAGCTACGTAATAGTTAGCAGTAAGCTAACGTTAGATTGTAGCTAGTGGAACGAAGCTGCACTTTCTACCGTCAAAAATCACAGATAAAGGCTTCTGAACCAAACACTACCCAATCGGACATGTTTCAGCAGTAATGTGACCCAGAATTGGGGAGATTTAACAACATTGGCAGCCCAGATGACATGTAGCTACTTTAGTTAGCAGTTGACACTAATAGAATATACAGTAGCAGCAATTTCTACAGTACAAAATAAAGGCTTTTAAACCTAATACTATTAACAGAAAATGTTTCATGAGTAATGTGAACCAGAATTGGGGAGAATTTAACGACACTGGCAGCCAAGATGACATATTTGACTGCCGTTAGCATGTAGTTACATGGGTAACACTGCAGTGCTGCCTACTTGGAGCAGATGACCAATCATAGAAGTTTGTCTTAGAGTTGCGTAAGACTTAGCCGAGAGTAGAAAAAACTGTTGAAACCGGAGTGTTCAGAATAGTTGGAAATCTGAAAGTTTTAGCTCACAAGGATTTGTCTAAAATACATTTACCTCATTATTTGAATAAATAATTTAACATGAAAATCCAACATTATAACATTGTAGATATGATAGAAAACACGGAAAAGCATAAAATGTCAAATGATCAAATCTAAAATAGAACTAAAAACAAACATTCAGACAGAACAATCAGTCCAGTATAGGAACCATTTTAAAGTGCAGTTCAATGGCGTCACTGTTTAATAATACATAGCAAGCCACCTCTAATCAAATTCATGCCTACGTGCAGCCATTGCATGGTATTTAGTTGGTTATTAGAAATACGTATTGTTATACATTAGTTATATTTATACAGTAAGGCTTATGATATTCATTAGGTCTTCACTCACTGAAAATGTCTATAATTATGCCTCATGTTTGTATTTATTTTGCATGAAATATCTGCCTTGTGTATTAACATGAAAAGGAGGACTGATATTTGTGTTTGTACTCCAGATCATTTCCCAGTTGATGGTCTTCATGATCAGTTTCATCAGCACTGTATTCTGTGGTCACCTGGGGAAAACTGAACTTGCAGCAGTGGCATTATCAATTTCGGTGAGGAGACTTTCTCTAATCCTATCTGGGTTTGAACTGGTATCCCAACCTGCCAGTACTGGCATCTGATTTATCTATCTTTTAATGTTTATGTTTTTCTCTTAATTTTTTTTTTTGCAGGTGGTTAATGTCACCGGTATTTCCATTGGCAATGGTTTGTCGTTAACTTGTGATACCCTCATATCTCAGGTAATGTTCTCACCAGAGGTTGTTCTTTCACTTCCTTTATCTAACCAAGACAAACACAACTGTTACTGCTGCGTTCCCAGGTAGTCCTGGGGTCCCCTTTAAAACAACTCAACAAGAAGCTTTTGTATCATGTTAGTTTTCTTTGACCAGTCCTACCCTTGGTTATTGGCGTGATTTGGTGTTTTGCATTCCTGCTTATGTAAGTATCCGTCTACCTGTTTCATGCAGACGTATGGGAGCGGTAACTTGAAGCGTGTTGGTGTGATTCTCCAGAGGGGGGTTCTGATTCTGCTGCTGGCCTGTTTCCCCTGCTGGGCTATCCTCATCAACACTGAACCTATCCTACTGGCTGTCAAACAGAGCCCAGAGGTTGCCAGGTCAGTTATTTTTTAAAGGCGGGGCTGGTATCTATTACCAATATACACTTTCTATACATTGTTTGAAATGGTCTTTACGCCCCGACAGCAATAAATAGCACAAATAGAACAACTGTGGTTTTTATGCCTACTCCTGTACAGTTCTCATCAGTTGTTAAAACCAACTGTACCAACTGTGGAATTGGACTACTATTTAACACAACTATAAGACGTTTTTTACCGGTTATGAAACTGTCTCAATTTAATACTGATGCCATCAGTAGGCAGTGCAGCCCGCCGCACGGCAGCTTCTCACTGTGCTGCTGGACCCTGGGGCAGCATGGTCACCGGGAGAGTCCGGTACAGCCTAGTCTCGCAATGCCAGACCTTCCTCCACAGTGCTGCAAAGGATGGTCTGGCGAGTCCACACTGCATTCTGGGATGGGAGAAAAACCTGCTCTGTGGTTTACTGGCATTTCTTTAAACCAATCACAGTTGTCTTGGGCGGCGCTAAGGGACTGTTCGTCATTTATTTAAGGGGCCACCAGAGAAGTTTTGGGACCTTCAGGCTAAAAAGACTTGACCCTCCCCTCGCCAGTAATACTTTTTCTATGACCCTCCACAATGACTTGAAAAACAATAACCCTCCCCTCATGTGCTAGTTTGCATTTAGCAAACATGTACAAATACCATTTGATTTTTTATAGCCATGACATGCACATATTAACCTCTGCATTCTCATTTTACACATCACACTCCTCTGTTATGGTGTGGTGGCCATTTCAGTAGATTTACTCATTAACATTGTTGTGGAAACACAATAAGCATGGAAACTAAATGCACACTTCCTGCATTATTGCATTACTTCAAATACTAAGTTACTCCTCTAGTAAACTAGTATTCACATGAAATAAAACAATAAAACATTGAGACCATTCAGCAAAGGACACTGGGAAATAACAAATTCAACACTGGTTGCTATGGACTCGTCACTAGGCTTCCTCAGTCATTGTATATTTTAGCACATAGGTAAAGCTGCCGAAGCTGAACATTATATACCAAAACATATATGTTCATTTTTAAAGCAGATTTAAAATTACATTGTAACAATTTAACCTTATGAAATCCAATCGCGTCACAGCTGTCTTGGAACGCAATAGACAGACGGTGGCGATGCACCGACACTTAAATTCAAAATGTGAACAGTGAACAATCAGTGTTCGACTTACAGTCTGTTGAGATGCCTCTCCAAACTCACCATAAAACGTTAAGACACGTTAAGAAAAAAGATCCGTATTTTGCCGTAATCCAATGACACGAAAAAAAGGAATCCACAGGAAGGGTCAAGGTGTATCCAGCAAGGCCTATACGAGGGTCACATTCACCAGCCAGCTCCAAACAGGTGAACGAGGCCTCTCCACTTTGCCGTTTAAACAAAGTGGAATAAACGTATAAAAGTCCAAATCTACACAAAACCCACAATCAATTAGTAAGCTGACATCACATTTAAATACATGGCATTTAGGAAACCTTTATTGCAAGGTTGGCACAGCAAGATGTCCAGACTAGTGCAACAGCAACTTTCATTTTTTGGGTCCTGCTGCTCCCATCGTCAGCCAGGTAATATTTTTTTTACTAAAGCAGTATATGAAATCTGATGTATTACCTACCACCATTTAGTTGTTTTGTGTTATTTAAGATATTTAATAAAATATCTGGTCATGCCAGATGTAATTATTCCCACTCATTTTTTAAACAATGCAATGACCCGTTTCAGCCACCAGGGGAGCAGTACTCCCCCTGCCCCCCCCAGCAAACTCATGGGTCAGACCCATCTGGTAGCGAAGGAGGGCTGAGACTAAGAGCTACATGGAAAAATATGCACCAAACAAGCCACTTTGAAATGTTGCTGTTTTCATGAATACAAAAGTTGGGTGACCCCCCACCCCCCCAACAAAGAATAAAAAGACATGACCCTCCCCTATTTTCCTCCGGTGGTCCATTCTATAAATACCGAACGGTCCCTAAGTGCCGGACGGAGCTACGGTGCCACTGCAAAATAGCCTCGGGAACGAACTTGTTTTGGTGGAACGTGTACGTTCAAAAGTTGTTTTAGTCATGCAACAGAAAACTCAGATTGGACAGATAGTTTAGTTAGCTGTCTGGATTTACCCTGCAGAGCGGAATTTCCAGCTTCCAGTTTCCCCTGAACAATCCCGGAAGTTGTTGGCGCTGGCTAAAAACCTCTTTGCCAAAACTTTCCATATGCAGGAAAACCCTGATTTAAGAAGCTGGAATTAGAAAATTTGGACTTTTTAAGCTCACCCAGTAGAGTGTGTGCCCCATTTAGGCTGAGGCCTTAGCAGCAGCATGGGTCGAATCCGACCCGCGGCCCTTTGCTGCATGTCGTCCCCCCTCTCTCTCCCCTTTCCTGTCTGCAAGCTTTCCTGTCAATTAAATGCCATAAAAGCCCCAAATTATATCATCTTAGACAGAAAAGAAATTACTCAAACCAGTTAACCGATTATCAAAATAGTTGGGGATTCCTTTAGCCTATAAATTGACTAATGGATTAATCGAATAATCTTTGTGGCTCTAATTTCATATATCCATTATATTTACAGTCATATGTTTTAAGCCCACAATGATATGCATATTTGTTTGTTGTCTTTCTGCCTCAAGTATCGCCCAGCTGTATGTGAAGATCTTCATGCCTGCTCTGCCGGTGAGTTTGGTGCATTCTGAACCCTCTGTATCAAGATAATAATACAAAACATACAGAGGTTTTCAATTTCTGCATGATCATTACGCTCAAGCTCAAATTTGCCAACACTATGTCAAAGTAACACTTTTTACTTTTTCTGTTTTCATTTTCAGGCTGCCTTTATGTACCAGCTGCAAGGGAGGTATCTTCAAAACCAGGTACAGCAATGCAAACTACACCAAATGTTAAAGTTTATGGCTGAACCATAGTTATTAAAACTGATATTGATACCAGGTGCTGTTGTTTACAGGGAATTATATGGCCTCAGGTTGTGACAGGAGTGATTGCAAATATCCTCAACGCAATCATCAACTACGTCTTCCTCTACTGTCTGGATTTGGGCGTTGCGTGAGTTTTCCAGCCTTATTATTTTGTAGTGGAGCTTAGTAATTATTAGCACAGTATAACACTCAATTATTATATATTATTAATAAACAATCAACCTTGCATGACACCATGACCCGTGGCAGGTGACACCATGGCGCGTGACACCTAGTTGACCAATCAGATTGCCGGGTCGGATCTACTTGTTGTATAATATTCAGTAATATCTTTTGTTTATTAATCTGAATGATCATCTGGACTCAAAATATATATGAAGGGTAGTTTCATAACCATGAACAGATGACACAAAATGTGAATATAACTGCTTTGTACTGTTACTTCTTTGCTCTAAATGTGCTGTTTTTTTGTCTTTCTTTAAGTGGATCTGCTGCAGCCAATGCTATCTCACAGTATTTGCTGGCTGTAATCTTATTCGTGTACATCTGCTGCAGGGGTCTGCACAAGGCCACATGGGGAGGTCAGTTGTTTTTGTTTTTGAGGTATTTGACCACAACATGAAATTGATTAAATATATTTTATTTTTTTCTTATGGGGTTGACTGCAGTCATTGTCTTATTCTATCCAGTAATTTCATCCTCTTTCATCATTCAAGTCTCTGGTCTTTCAGAACTTCTAAATAGGTTGTCTATTAAACAAATTATTGAACATTCCAGTTTTTAATGTTTGACTAGGTTAGTTACACTCTATAACTCTACACTATAACTGTGTAATGGAGCGGTTACAGTGACGTAAATTGTCAGAAGGCTGTTGTATAAGACTAGCAATAATTTGCCAGTAGTGCAGTCATCCTGGCCTTTTTCTGACTTGAACAAAAAGTTTGCACATCTATGTATGTATTGACTGAACCATTTTAACCTTGGCTCTATTAAACCCACTTCATGACATCAACATATGTCCATCCTTTTCTGTATTGTGATTTTAGCATAGCAGGAGTTTGCTCTAACATGAGATAAGAAATTAAAAGATAACCTGTAGCTTAACGTAAAGACCTCTGACCCACAGGTTGGACACTGGACTGTCTGCAGGAGTGGGGACCCTTTGTCCGGCTGGCCATCCCCAGTATGCTCATGCTTTGTCTGGAGTGGTGGCTATTTGAAATAGGTGGATTCCTGGCCGGAGTGATCAGTGAGACTGAGCTGGGAGCTAATTCTATAGTTTATGAGCTGATGGCCTTAGCTTACATGGTAACCCTCTGCTTGTGTATTGGCCATAGCTCTAGTGAAATAACAGTGATGGAAATTTAGCTCTAATACACTTTTGGTAATAACTGCTCTATATCCTCCCATAGCTCCCACTTGGATTTGCTGCTGCTGCCAGTGTACGGGTTGGGAATGCTCTTGGTGCAGGAAACATAGAGCAGGCCAAACTGTCTTCCAAAGTCCCCATGATTTGTGCATGTAAGACCCCATGCATACTGTACATGATAACTGAAACACCTTTTCACTTGAGTGATAGTAGTAGTTTTGTATTAAGAATTAGTGGTGTAACGGACCATAGTTGATCCATGGTCCATGCGGATCAACACTCACGGTTTGGAATGCATGTGAACTGCGGATTAATTGCAAAGTTTAACGATAATAATAGTGTGAAATAAATTGTTACTGTCGCTGTTACTTAAAGTAGGCTGATAAATCTCTATGGAGGGTTGCCATGAGGCAACACAATTTTCTGTTTACGTGAACAGCATTTCTTAAAACCAATCAAGATCGTCTTGGGCAGTGCTAAGTGCTGCACGGAGCCCTGGTGATTTTAATATGTAAATTATTACTACGTGAATTATTTCTAACGCACAAATGGTTCAGTGTACAATTTATTAACACCTGTTTTTTTGTTGTTTTTTCATGGCAGTCATAGTTGCATGTTTTGTTGGAGCCAGCATCAGCCTCACCAGAAATGTCATTGGATACATCTTCACATCAGAGCAGTAAGAAAAGTCTTTCTAATTTCTTGCACTGACAGTTATTAATTTTGTTTATTTGCAGTCAATGTGACGTAACTGGTGTAACAGGTGTGATCCTGCGTAGTGTCATGGAGAAACACCACAATCCTCCTCCTTCCCAATGCTTCCAGCGGAACTTAAGCCCAGCTCAAATCCCAAGCTCTGGATTCTCTGCATCTGTGCTCTGCCTTCTCATAGTCTACAGCAGCACTTTCAACTTTCAAAAATCCAATAAAGGTTTCTTAACCAAATATTATACAACTAGACATGTTCCAGCAGAAAGGACCCACAATGTTGGAGAAATTAACAACATTGTAGCGTATATGGGTATTTAATTGATTGTAATTAATTAAGATTTAATATATCATAAAGTGCCTGCTCTCTATGTTGGTTATCAGCAAAAGTTGTTTAATGTTTTAAACAAAGAATACATTTATTAACGAGCAGCGGATAACCATGCCTTTTCAGTCTCATAATCTGAAAGTATTTGCTACAAAGAAAATAAATCCATATCTCGGTGTACAGCGGATTATTAATAATTCAAACTCAGATTCTTTATACATTAAGATTATTTATTTAGCCTACCTAAGAATATACACTACCAAATCAGAATAAGCATAAATGAATGAAAGGAATGAATGGAAACCAACACAGAACCAATACATTAATGGCAAACAATGAATGAAGCAACCTATTATGCAGAATCAGACAAATCGGCAGCAGCTTATGTCTACGGGAGATGATGTCTGAAGGCCCTATTACCATCTTCCCTTCACAACTCAGAGCATCAACCATTCACAGGAAAACAAAAGTTCTAACCTACTTGGATGGATGGATGGATGGATGGATGGATGGAGGGATGGATGGATGGATGGATGGATGGAGGGATGGATAGATGGATGGAGGGATGGATGGATGGAACTTGGTTTCATCAGCTGGTTATCTCCCGCGGCGCGGCTGTGCTTTCTGTCTCTTTCTCTGCGGCAGCAGGTAAAGCTTCGAGGTGCGGTAGAGTGATGACCGCGTGTTGGCACTGGTTCTTCAATCAGCTCCGACTTTTGGCTAGTCGGGAGCGTCTAGCAGGATGATGTCCTTGTTGAATCATGAACATGTTTTTCAAAGTCTTTTGCATGCTACTTCAGCACCTTGTCCGAACTTGGAATGGATCCCTTAATTCAGAGCGCACATGGGCCAACCTCACTGTTAATTGAGATGATGTCCCTCTATTTTTAAGTCCATCAATAATCTCTATCTGCATTTATTTAGAGACATTTTACAGAGGGTTGCTGACGTCACGATCATATTGGCCTTATTGCATCTTGCTGATGCTGTTGCGGTGAGAAACAACCTAATGGCAGTAATCAGGATTTTAGACCCAATATTGACATATACAGAATGTGATTTGACCAAATCTCTGTTTGATTTGGGCAGGGTGTGGCTGGAGGGGTTCTCAGAGGAGCAGGGAAACAGTTGATTGGTGCTCTGTGTAACCTGGTGGGATACTACTTTATTGGTTTCCCTATTGGTGTGTCCCTAATGTTTCCAGCAAACATGGGCATTGTAGGTAAGACCCGACCATTAATGTACAGTTCTGCAATTACTGCTGTATTATCTCCTGCTTGTCAAGTAGAGTTTCAGAAAGCCATTAATACTCCTCTCTCGTCTCTGTAAAAAGGACTATGGACAGGACTTTGCATTAGTGTGTGGTTGCAGTTGATTTTCTTCATCACATTTGTGTGCAAGCTCGATTGGAAGAAGGCTGTTGAAGAGGTGCGTACATACCTACCTACCTACCTACCTACCTACCTAACGTATCTCTTGACCAATCAAAATGCGACTGTTTCCTTTGGGTAACACTTTGTATTTGAAGGGGTGTGCATAAGACTGACATGACACCTGTCATGAACATGGAGTCTTTTGAAGGTTCACGACTGTTGTCATTAAGTGTCATTCTGTAAATTAGGACTCTTTTAATGCCAAGTTAGCATTGTTTGAGATGTTTGTTATGACAACTTAACTTTAACAAAGACAACAATCTCTGTTATGACAACTCATAAATATGTCATGGCAGGCCTAATTATCAAACGTTAAAAAGCTATTTAGCTTTATGTGTTAACACCACATTAAACTGTCATTAAGTGGTTGGTTTTTACCTTGGTTGTCATGAGACCATTATAATTGTGTGATCAATAATTTCCTTGACCTCAAGTAAAGTGGGACCATTTGGACTTGTCATTAAGATGTCATAAAAGTTATAAGACCAGTTTGACGACAATCAAGGTATTACGAGGTGATTTAATGAGTTTTGGACAAATAACGTTAGGTATAGGCTAGTCTCGCTTTGCCAGATCATCCACACGTTGCAGAGCAGAGGAGGGTCTGTTACTCCACACAGCATTCCGGGATGGGAGAAAATCGTGCTCTGGTTTATTGGCATTTCTTTAAACCAATCACAATTGTCACGAGCGCCACTAAGCGCCAGACGGAGCCGCTGCAAAATAGTCATGCGAGAGAAAACTCATATTGGACAGATAGTCTAGCTAGCTGTCTCAATTTACCCTGCAGAGATCTGAGGAGCAGTTAACCATAGTCCTCATAAATCTACCGGAGTTTAAAATTACAACACAAAAGAAAGCGGAAGGAAACGGAAATCGGCGAAAATATATGCATCTGGCAGAATTTCCTGCAGTGGAATGTCAAGGATATAGACTAGGTATAGGCTAACGCTACTTGTTGCCAACCAAGCTAACTAGCTAATAGCAGCTAACTACAGGTGGCGGTTACTTTAGCAACAAGTAGTGCAAACTGATCTTATAACTTTTATGACCTCTTAATGACAAGTCCAAATGGTTCCACTTTATTTGAGGTCAAGGGAATTATTCATGACACCGTTATAAAAGCATTCAAAAACCAACCACTTAATGAGTTTAATGTGATATTAACACATAAAGCTAAATAGGTTTTTTAAAGTTTGTTAATTAGGCCTGCCATGACATATTTATGTCTTGGTCAAGTTGTCATAACAGTCAAAAAGACTCCTTCATGTTCATGATGTGTCTTATGCACACCCCTTTAAATAAAGTGTTACCTTACTGTGTCTCGAGTTGAGTTTAAAGTGAAAACCTGTCATTAACAAGTGTTTTTAATGTCTCTGATCAGGCTCTTGTGAGAGCAGGAGTCCAGATCAAAGAAGAAAAAGAGATGGTTGGGATGGAAAATACAGGTAAGCTCTGACGCCCTAACCGAAACATCCTCATGTGACAGTATGTTGTTAAAACTAAAGGTTCTCTCCAAACCTCCAGACTTGAACCAGTACCAGGTCAGCACTACTGCATCTAGTGGTGAGATTGCTGAGGTAGACCACACATATCAGGAGGCGCATATTCCAGAACAGTATGAATCCACTACCACTACAGTGGGAAATGTTCTGTCAATAACACAGCTGGTTTTACGTCGTGGCCTCATATTGGTGCTCATGGTCATCATCCTCGTCACTGGAATCATCGCAGACATCTTCCTCACCAGGCTGCTGAAATAAGTCTTCCAATGATTCAAAGCTTGCTTTCAGACTGATGGCTGTCAGGATCAATAGCATCCGTCCATTAAACTAAATATAAATGTTAACACTGAATCACCTTGTAATGAAATGGTTGCTGGTGCTGTTGATCCCCCCCATCTTCAACCACAAGATTGGCGGTCCGATTCCCAGGCCTCTCCAGCCACAATGTCAAAGTGTTACTGAGCAAGACACTGAACCCCAAGTTGCGTCCAGGATGCTGTATGTATACTGTGGACTAGCTGTCCACTGCTCCTAATACTTACACCACCTTCACATTGGCACAGTAGATACGGCTGCGAAACGACCGGAAGTCATTTGTTTCCTATGGAGATTCGCAGACCACATGCGAATGGGTCCGAACCAACGCGAACGAGTGCGGTGCGGAAAAAAATTGTGTCCGTTGGTCATCCGGATGCGTTAAAATAGTTGACCTCGTACGACAGGCAACGGACGGTTCCTATCCGACAATCCGAGCGGAAGTTAGCGTTGCTATTGTACTAATAAACAAATCTGAATTCTTAACTTTTAATAAAATAAATAATGATTTCATAACAATATGTTGTCATGTAATTGATTTATTTTGTATGAGTATGTTTTGAGTATGAGAAACGTTTTTCCGTGCAGAAACAATGCATAGGATACCTGCTATGGCTAAGTTGGTTAGCAGCAGACTAACCATTGACATTATACCGCTATATCACATTTAACCAACATCCTGGGCAACTTTTCTCCACGCAGCAGCCTTTCTGTTTAGATCTCTATAGTCTTCAGAAGAGAGGTCATAGAGAATTGGACATTCAGACACTGACAGAATGAGTCGTTCTAGTCTCTTCACCATTTTCTTTCTACTCGTTTCCGACGCTTTCAACGGTGTAGTACGACGTCCACTGAGGGCGCATTGCGTATTACGGAGCTGATTTCAAGTGCCAGTGTGAAGGCGGCGTTAGGATGGGTTAAATGCAGTAATCAAATGTCACTACATTGTACTTTGTGTAATTGATGAATTAAGAATAAAAACGTTTTTTTTTTTTTTTTTAAACAAGGCGATAAGCATGGAATGTCTAGCCAGAGAGACTCATATATTTTTTGAAGGTTTAACCAGTCAATGTATAACAGTCTGGACAGCAATATGAAACCAAGCCTGCTATGGCAAATAGAGAGGGTAAAATGCTTGATTTTAGAGAGAACATTTTGAGAGGTTTACACACTGTGCCTTGGGGGTCAAATGAAAATAAAGTGCAGACACTTGAATGTATTTGTGTAGATATTAGTACTAGAGCTGTCGATCTTCCTCTATAATATTATTCAAATTTCATTTGATATTTCTTTTAATATTCGAATAATATTCACGAGCACACAGCGACAAACACACCGCAGTTCGGAAACCAGAACAAGCTAACTATTGATAACATAAGCATTTTGGCTCGGTGGATGTCGATTTTAAAGTCATGTTAAAACTATTTCCCGTCCTTCTTACGATTTCCAGCCGCAGCCTGTCACTCCTCCGTGTACTAACGTTACTCGATACGTAACGTTAGCTCCGTAATGTTGTACTAACGTTACTTGGTCCGTAACGTTAGCTTAGACCTCACAATGCTTTGTGTTTTTCACTCCCGCTAAGTTATTGTTCATACGACATGACATGAATCACACATGCGGGTAGGCCAAGGCGAGAAGAGGAAGATTAGCTAACGTTTATTATATATAACGTCCATCCATCCATCCGCTTATCCAGTCGCGGGGGTAGCAGCTCCAGCAGGGGACCCCAAACTTCCCTTTCCCGAGCCACATTAACCAGCTCCGACTGGGGGATCCCGAGGCGTTCCCAGGCCAGGTTGGAGATATAATCCCTCCACCTAGTCCTGGGTCTTCCCCGAGGCCTCCTCCCAGCTGGACGTGCCTGGAACACCTCCCTAGGGAGGCGCCCAGGGGGCATCCTTACCAGATGCCCGAACCACCTCAACTGGCTCCTTTCGACGCGAAGGAGCAGCGGCTCTACTCCGAGCTCCTCACGGATGACTGAGCTTCTCACCCTATCTCTAAGGGAGACGCCAGCTACCCTCCTGAGGAAACCCATTTCGGCCGCTTGTACCCTGGATCTTGTTCTTTCGGTCATGACCCAGCCTTCATGACCATAGGTGAGGGTAGGAACAAAAACTGACCGGTAGATTGAGAGCTTTGCCTTCTGGCTCAGCTCTCTTGTCGTCACAACGGTGCGATAAATTGAATGTAATACCGCACCCGCTGCGCCGATTCTCCGACCAATCTCCCGCTCCATTGTCCCCTCACTCTCGAACAAGACCCCAAGGTACTTGAACTCCTTCACTTGGGGTAAGGATTCATTCCCTACCTGGAGAAGGCACTCCATCGGTTTCCTGCTGAGAAGCATGGCCTCCGATTTAGAGGTGCTGATCCTCATCCCAGCCACTTCACACTCGGCTACGAACCGATCCAGTGAGTGCTGAAGGTCACAGGCCGATGATGCCATCAGGACCACATCATCTGCAAAAAGTAGCGATGAGATCCCCAGCCCATCAAACTGCAACCTCTCTCCACCCCGACTATGCCTCGATATCCTGTCTATAAATACTACAAACAGGATTGGTGACAAAGCGCAGCCCTGGCGGAGGCCAACTCTCACCTGAAACGAGTCCGACTTACTCCCGAGAACCCGGACACAGCTCTCGCTTTGGTCGTACAGAGATTGGATGGCCCTGAGAAGGGACCCCCTCACCCCGTACTCCCGCAGCACCTCCCACAAAACACATGTAGCCCGTTTGGGTATACTCCCAGGGTCCCTCCAGGGTCCTTGCGAGAGTAAAGATCTGGTCCGTTGTTCCACGACCAGGACGGAATCCGCATTGTTCATCTTCAACCTGAGGTTCGACTATCGACCGAACCCTCCTTTCCAACACCTTGGAGTAGACTTTACCGGGGAGGCTGAGAAGTGTATATATATAAATATATATAACGTATATTTATAAAAAAAAAAAAAAAAAAAAAAGTCACATTCGAATAGTAATTTCAGCATTCGAATAGTATTGATTTTTTTACTATTCAAATCATATTCGAATTTTGGTATTCGTTCCAACAGCCCTAATTAGTACAGGTAAAGCACAGAGGATGTACTTCCTGCAACAGCTGAAGAAATTCAACCTGCCAAAGACAATGATGGTGCACTTTTACACAGCGACCAGTGGTTACTGCCACTAGGGGCGCTAGAGACACTGATCGCGACCAGCTCATCAGTGGTCGCGACCAGTTGCTCTGTGGCACGGACTAGTGGTCTCTGGCACAGACCAGTGGTCACAACCACTAGGGGCGCTAAAGACACTGGTCGCGACCAGCTCCTCAGTGCCCTGTGATCCCTGTGGTCTGTGAAGCCGCTTTAGTATTTTCTCCCCTTTCCTGTCGTTTTGGCAGCACTGTTAGCTGGTTAAATGTCAGAGATCATAATCTTTTGTCTATAAAATACACTATAGCAGATATATTATGATTATTATTGTTATTATTATTGATTATGAAGATCTGTGTGGTCAGGACCAGCTGGTCTCTGGCACGGACCAGTGGTCACAACCACTAGGGGCGCTAAATACACTGGTCGCGACCAGTGGCACAGCGGTCATGACCAGCTTCCTACTGGCATAAAGGGCACTAAAATTATTGGTACTGACCACCTCCTCTGTGATCTGTTCTGTTGTTTGGACTAATTGAGTGATCTGTGGAGTGTTTGTTTGTATTTATTTTTAATACAACTTTTCACGTTTCTCACTGTGTTAGCAGAATCGCCTAATGTGAGAAGCCATAATCGTTTGTCTATCCAATGTTATTTATCACTATTATTAATAGAAATCAAAACAATGATTACATTATTATTATTAGTTGTAGTTGTATGAGTAGTACTATCAATTAAGCAGGTCAGTGTGTTTGTGACCTGCCACACAGTCCTGACCAGCTCCTCACGACCAGCGCTAAAGACACTGGTCTGTCTTGTGGTCCTTGTCATCTGCCTGTTGTCTTGACCAGTTACTGAGTGGTCTTTGGAGTAGTTATTGTACATTTAATACACCTTCTCCCCTTTCTCATTGTGTTGGCAACGCTGTGCTGAATAAATGTAAAAATGAATAAATAAAAATCATTATCTTTTGTCTGTCAAATATTATTGATCATTCCTATTAATAGAAATCATAATAACAATGATTAAATTATTATTATTAGTCGTAGTTGTATGAGTAGTACTATCGACTATGCAGCTCTGTGTCTTCCTGACTGGTTTAAACTTTACCAATGTGTTGCATTTTAAAAGCTTGTCACATTACCCTTTGTATCGAATCTTGATCTAGAAACTAATGTCAAATAAATGTAGTGGAGGAAAAATGTAGAGTTGAGTGACAAAGCAACATCAAATGAAATACAAAAACGTAAAAGTTTAATTAAAAATTCAACTTAATTAGCCTACCGTACAGTAACAAAAGTAACAGTCGAATCATCTTGATTGATCCAGCACCGGATCACTCGATGATCGTTCTTTTAAAATGCAACACATTGGTTGCGTTGCATTTTAAAGTGTGTTTTAAAGTTGTATTAAAAATAAATACAAACAAACACACCACAGATCACTTAACTGGTCCAAACAACAGAACAGATCACAGAGGAGGTGGTCAGGACCAGTCATTTTAGTACCCTGTCCAGGCAAAGTAACTCATTTTAGAGCCAAAAATAGAACTAATTGTAAAAGATTTTTTTTTCAGCATAGATCATTTCTATAAGGTGTCCAGAACAACATACTAAAAGTCCTAAGAAATCCTAGTTGAGGAAATATGTTTAATTCTCATCAATGCAAGATGTGTGCCAGTAAGGCCAGGCAACAATACACCCCAATGGGGCTATTTTTTTCCTTTACTCCTATCAAAATAAAACTTCATACAATGAAAGTATCCATGAAAAGTAACATTTTTGTTTTACAAGTTTCTTGTAAAAAAAATCTATATATTGACATTAAGAATTGATTGCACAATCTTGCCTCCAGTTGCTTTCTAAATTCTTTTTTTTTTATTTGCGAACAACCCTTACCTAATGACATTCCCCCACAGATAACATAAGAAGAAAGTCAGAATAGCCATCTTAGTCATTAGTAACGTGGTGAGGTTACATTTTGCTACCTTGTTGGGCAGGCTTGTATGCCTCCGTGACCCTGAAGACTATACCGGCGGGGGTTATATTTGCATATTCAAATTCATTTCAAAAGAAACTTGTAATACAAAAAAAGTTACTTTTCATGTATACTTTTACTATGTAAAGTTTTATTGTGGTAGGAGTAAAGGAAACAAATAAGCCTATTTGGGTGTATTTTGGGCATATTCGATTAGTGTATAGCTCATTTGCATATTAAAATAAATTTTCAAAGAAACTTGTAATACAAACATGTTTACTTTTCATGTGTACTTTCATTGTGTAAAGTTTTTTTCATTTTCATTTTGATAGGAGTAAAGGAAAAAAATAGCCCCATTGGGGTGTATTGTTGCCTGGCCTTATTGGCACACATCTCGGATTGATGAGAATTTAACATATTTCCTCAACTAGGATTTTTGAGGTCTTTTAGTATGTTGTTCTGGACACCTCATAGAAATGATCTAAGCTGCAAAAAAATCTTTTACAATTAGTCTGTCGTAAAACGCTACTTTGCCTGGACTATTTGTGCCAGTAAGAAGCTGGTCATGACCGCTGTGCCACTGGTCGCGACCAGTGTATTTAGCGCCCTTAGTGGTTGTGACCACTGGTCCGTGCCAGAGACCAGCTGGTCCTGACCACACGGATCTTCATAATCAATAATAATAACAATAATAATCATAATATATCTGCTATAGTGTATTTTATAGACAAAAGATTATGATCTCTGACATTTATCCAGCTAACAGTGCTGCCAAAACGACAGGAAAGGGGAGAAAATACTAAAGCGGCTTCACAGACCACAGGGACCACAGGGCAGACCACTGAGGAGCTGGTCGCGACCAGTGTCTTTAGCGCCCCTAGTGGTTGTGACCACTGGTCCGTGCCAGAGTCCATGGTCCCGGGACAGACCACAGAATCGGCTACAACCCCCTCTCGTCCATCCTCACATCCTCCATCACCATCATGTACGCTGCTGCCACTGCGAAGGACAAGGGCAGACTGCAGCGTGTCATTCGGTCTGCAGAGAAGGCGATTGGCTGCAATCTGCCGACGCTCCAGGACCTATACGCCACCAGGACTCTGAAGCGTGCTGGAGGCTGAGCTCCATCAGGACCACAACCACACGCCACATGAACAGTTTTTTCCCCTCCGCCACTAGCCTTACTAACAAGGCCCGGAACCCACCCTGACTATCTCCACAGTATACAAACACTCCTCCTCTGGCTCTACATGCCACTGTACCTACTCTGCTTTACTCTTTTACTACTTATTATTTTATTTTTATCTTTATTAATCCATACTGCGTGTATATGTTTATACTTATATTGTTTATATTCTTTGTATCCTTCTTATATTTAGAGAATGTGTGACATGCACCAACAAAACCAAGACAAATTCCTTGTATGTGTAAAAAACGTACTTGGCAATAAAGCCCTTTCTGATTCTGATTCTGAAATAGTGGCATCACATGCCCCACAGTGGGAGGGTTGAGTTTGTGTAACATTAAATGGCAATAGTACTCCTTATTAAGGCTTGTTATTTTAAGATCAAAACATAAGAGTTTTGATTTTTTTTATTCAGTTTCCTTTTAAGATAGTGTAACTTTTTGTATTGTGGTAAGTTGTTGTAGTATATGCACTTTATACATGTAGGATAGATGTTGATGTTCCTAAATCAGTATGTTGTATATTGTGCACATTAATTGCAATTTAGTGCTCTCTAAATGTGTTCATTTCAGCAATACATACACCACTCTTTTATGCCTTTGTCATCTTTGGTGACAATATAAATGAGGAGTGTTCATGACGAGGAGCCTGGAGGAGAATACCAACAGTAGAAGCTTGGTAAAAGTGGAGCAGGGTGCCATCCACACTTTGGAAGTTTAGGTCCACCCTCAGGTCGCAATCCCACTCCAAAGTCAGAGCTACGATGCTACTGGTGTTGCGGGTTGGTCCATAAGAAAAGTCAGTGTCCAAGCTTTGATGGCAGGCAGGGTCCAGCTAAGCCAGTGGGGTTAGTGTCAGTAGGACAGGTGGTTGAAGATGAGCTTCATTGCTATGAGGGTTTCACTTCAAAAGGGGCAGTTTCTGAATAGGCAAAAATTCTGCATGCGCCAGGTACCATACTTAGAGACACTAGGGGAAAACAAGATCTGTTCCGGAAAGGGGTGATGGAACTGCCGAAGTCCAGCTTCACTGGGAGGTTT
This sequence comes from Sander vitreus, assembly GCF_031162955.1. Classification (NCBI taxonomy): domain Eukaryota; kingdom Metazoa; phylum Chordata; class Actinopteri; order Perciformes; family Percidae; genus Sander; species Sander vitreus. The sequence goes on from NC_135856.1 coordinate 31,547,415, forward strand.
ACCATAATACGAGGGGTAGCTGGAGATGATTAGGCTGTGCCTCTTCATTGCATCCTCTCAAGATCTGAGTTGGTGTCTGGTTATGTAGAGATAGCGGAGGTGCAGAGCCTCCCCTCCCCTTGTTTGTCCGGTGGTGCCTGGGCTCACCCCACTATGCTCCCTGCTCACCAGCTGTCATCACAGGCGAAAGTTTTTGAACGATGCGGTGACCAGACGCTCTGGTGGCCTTCACTGCCTGGGCCGGTCAAATGAGACCATACTTCAAAGACAAACGTCCCTACCAAGTAGGCAATCTCCTTTTCCCCGGTGCTGGATCAATCAAGATGATTCGACTGTTACTTTTGTTACTGTACAGTAGGCTAATTAAGTTGAATTTTTTAATTAAACTTTTACATTTTTGTCCATGTCCCTCTGAGACCGATACTATCTGTTTTCTTCCCAACACCGGCCTTCCAAACTCACCCACTTCTCGTCCGCTCTTCCCCCCTACCACAATAATTATCGGTGACTCCGTCACCTGGAGTTTATGGTTTATTAATGCTGTCACACATTGCTTTACCAGATTCAGGGTTGCAGACATCTGGGCTAAAGTTCTGGACCTGATAGTTCTTCAACAGCTCTCCTGCAGGCCACACTTGTCAGTTGCAACCAACTCTTCCTCATCACCTTGCTCTTTAATCACCAACCTCATGAACTCCCCCTATGTTCACGGAGCTTATTTGATAATAAACCCCACAAAGGCTTTGAATTGCACATCGGTCACTGATGTCTATTCTTTGCCACTTCCAGTTTGTTCCAACAGCTCCCCCTACTGTCAAATAACTCTGTTAGCCCACAGAGCCGCTCCATCATTCCAGTTGTAATCAATAATAGACCATACAAAGTCCCCCTCTCTCTCTCTCTCTCCCTAACACAGCTAATCCAATTTACACTCAATTATTTACAAATGTCATACTGTTTCAAGCAATTCTGGTTTGCTCTTAAAAATGGCTGTTTTGAACGTCCACTCTTTGTTGTCTGACGGAAATCAGCCAAAATAGATGCCGACGGCTCCTCCGACTTGACGATGGCCCGGAACACACCGAACAGACTCCAAGAATCCAAGTTAAAAACTGTTCTCTTCTCCAGAGCTTTTAATTAGTCTCGTCTGACGGTACTTTTAATTATTTTATTATTTTTGTTTAAAACTTTGTTGTACATTTATAAAATGTGATTAATTGATAATTGATCTTGTTAGGGGAAATTATGTGGCTGGGGACAGAAGCATTATGTGGTCCATGAGCCCACAGAGCTGGAGAGCGAAGAGGACTCGTCCATCGACCTGGGAAACAAAGTTCCTTTGGTCTTCCTGGTTAGGAACACTGGTTAGAAAGTGTCAATGCTAGGGTGTTTCGGTGGGGGCAAGAGTGACAACCATATAACCTGGAGAGCAAGCATGTGGCAGGCAAGAATAATGGGCCTCATTCACCAATATCTTCCTAAGAATTTTCTTAACTTTGTTCTTAAAGGCATACTATGCAACTTTTCCAGCTTCGGTCCCCCTACAGGTTGACTCATGCAAGCTGTAGTTTCAATGAGTCAACCTGTCGGACCGAAGCTGGAAAAGTTGCATAGTATGCCTTTAATAAACTTCCTAAGAAAAGTCTACGTCAGATTCATCACATGTTCTTAAACAACAGAATTGTTCGCACCTGTGTTTTTAGGATTGATGAATCCCACGTCTTTGTAATTGAAAGTGCGTGCCAGTTGTTCCTAATTAGCATAAGAAAACGCCCCGCACATTTCCATATAAGGACATGACACTTCAGGTCCGTGTGCAAGAAAAGTTGGAGAATGTCCAAAAGATGCACAGACGGTGGTGGTCCACCAATCACCAAACGAAAAAAGAACTTAACTTTATTAGAAATAGAAATTCTACTGCAACAGGTAAATGCCAAACGAGGCATAATATTTAGTAGTGTTTCCAGTGGTTTTAAAGCCACCAACAATACTGTGGCATGGAAGGAGATCACTGATTCCGTGAACTCTGTTTCTGGACAACGTCGCTCAATTGAAGATGTAAAAAAGAAATGGTTTGACTTAAAATCAGAGACCAAAAAATCCATTGCCAAACATAAGAGACATATGCTGACCACTAAAGGGGGGCATGCAGACCCTGAGTTATCTGAGATTGACCAGCGAATCAGGGCCATTATTGGTGAGACGGCACTCTCAGGTGTGCCATCAGCGGAGCAACTGGACACTGACCAGGGCCCTACATCAACAGCTTCATATCCTCCAAGGCCATCTCCCACCAGTGAATCAGACAGTAAGCAAGTCTTTCTGAATTTGTACAATTTTATGCCATAATTTAACTGAAAGCAACAGTGAAAAATAACGCAGGATTTAATCAGCTTAATTGCTGATGTAAATTGCAGTGTTAGTGTTTCTTTGCATACTATGATTTTTTTTTTCAACAAATGATCAGAAATACATTACAGTAAAATACTATCATTGTAAATGACTGTAGAATTAAATAAAATGCAGTAACCAATTATTTGGAGCAAACTGTCATCACTCAAATGTGCGTAAGAGTGCTCTTGAGTGTTTGTAGATTTTGTTCTTAGCTAAGAACAAATCCAAGATAAGAAAACATTAGTGAATGTCAGAATGTCAGAATCTTCGTAAAAAAGTGCATAAGTGGGGTTTAAGAACACATTTCTTCGTAAGAACGGTTGGTGAATGAGGCCCAATGTCATAGCCGATACTTTGTCCAAGGGTTGAGGAGAATTTACTCAGAAATGTTGCGGTGGAACAGCCTCAGTGAGAGACTGACTCACAGAGAAAGGATTGTGTTTCTAATTTGTCATGACGTTTCCTCACCAAGTTGTGTTAATGTCCGTGTCTTAATTGTCTACACTGTTTAACACCGCAACGAGGAGCTAGCTGGCCCACAGAGCGAAGGAGAAAAGGTCACCTGAAGTGGACAACAAATGTAGGCCTCTAATTCTCAACTCCAGTCCGGTGGTCTAGTATGAGCTTCAGCAGTTTTCAAATGCACAAACTAAACCACGCTCTGTAAGCCCTAGACATAGTAACAAGAGTAGTAAGTTTCCCCAGGGTTGTGGTAATGCCGTAACAATGTACACAGTGCCATGAATACGCATTGCCAAGCCTCTGTCCTGATTGACAAGTCAATGGTCTAAAGCATCCACTGCTTTATCATCTATTTTAAAATAAATAGGAGTTGCCCCCTGCTGGAAATTAAATAGAATGCATGTTTAAGGCACTTCCGCATTGACTTCACTTTTTAGACCAGGACGCTTATTTTTTACAGTCTATGGGTGTAACAGGTGGGTAAACTGACCATAAGATCTCCAGAATCTGAGTTTGGGATGAGCCCTGATTCCATGTTTTACAGGATGGGACGTCCAGTCTACGGACAACAATCAGGGCCATAGCTGCCATTAATGCCACTGAGGTCATGCCTTCTAAATCTTCTGAAAATTTAGTTTTCCAAAAGACAAAAAATCTGTATTGTTTTATGTAAACACACTGTGTTGTAGCGTAGCCAGAAGGTCAAAAAAGGATAGGAAGGCAGACTTCTTCAAATCCAACGAGACCAAATCAAGGTATAAAATGAGAAAAACTAACTTGAAACTATCAAGAGAAATCTTGAGTAAATAACTAAATCTACTCATACAAAATGAAACAACGCACGTGTTTGTGGCAGCACGGCTTCTCGTCTATATACACTTGTACTGCAAATCAATAAACGTTTGTGGGGGCACAGCTTCTTTTCCTTCTCCTGAGCAGCAAAATGCCACAACCTTTATAGGGCTCTCAATCTACCCTGTACTGCCCCATTATCTCCCAGAAGTGGGCCTACACAACATTTCTAACTTCCAAAGCCTTGGCACAGAACATGACATCACTATTAAAATGTAACAATTTCAACACAAACCCTGGATAGTAAGTGCTGAAATATTACACAAAAAAAATGAAAAAGTATATAGAAGTATTGTTTGATTAGAAAATAGTGAAAATATACGAAACCCAACAGATATGCAAATACAAAAACATAAAACAGAGAAAAAACACAAAATCCTCACATTGGAAGCTGGAACTAGATAAAAAATGCATGCAGGGTCAACATCTGGACAGAGAATACTAAAACAAAGTTTGAGCAAAGACAATGTAGCCAAGAGAGGTCGACCCTCTGATAATATTAAGCTGTCAATAAAAAAATATAGTTATACTTTTAAGTATGAGTGATGACATTAGTATCATGAGCAAGCTATGTAGTCTAGCAATAGCAATGAAAGGACAAGTTCAGAGGTTAGGGTGGTGTTAAGCTCAGTGATAATAGGCCTAGCCTAATGTAGTAGAATCAATAGAACTGGCAGTTTTTACTGGCAGAAAGTAAACTAAAAACTAATTTTAAATTAAATCCTGAAAGTGTAAAAACAGCTGACAAACGAGAAAGTTAGAAAAAAAATGTGAGAGGAAGAATGATAGCCTCATTTCTATCAAACTTATTTAAACCTGATTTATTTCCTGCAAATACGTCTAGCCAATCAGCTTCATAAAACACAAGGCCTAGGTCTATTAATAGTAGGCTAATAGTAGTTTGAGAGGCACAAACTTAGATGTGGCACACATGCAGGCACACACATATTGTATTACACAAGGGCTAAGGTCTATTTATTAGTAATAGTAGTATGAGAGGCGCTAACTTGGATGTGGCACACACACACATGCAGGCACATACATAGGCCTTCTGTATTACTGGAGCGCATTCGGATCCCAGACAATCTGCTGAAGTCATAGTAAAACCTAAGTTAACTGAACCATGATGTGCACTTGAATGCAACATCAGATCTACCCAATTGCAGTGACGGCCGAAAACTGCTGCACGAGCTGGTTGGCAGAGGGAACTCCTGAACCACGCAAGTATCCCTTCCTCCATAACACACCGCTGTTAAAGGGAAAGCGGTCTGTCTGTTGGGAACACTTATAGTCATGGACGGTTCTATTAAAACACCAATTAAATATTCCGAGGGAGTGAAAGAAGATATAAAAGTAGGTAAGGCGGATGCTTCTGTTCAAGGCGCCGGTGATAGCCGGGGCTCCTGCCTGAACATGCGTTGCTTCATCCCGCCGGACTACCGGCATGAGCTGGTACAACTTTTCAAGCTAGCGGGACCAGTGGTAAGAATATTTTGGAACTGTGTTTTTCGTTTTTGAACAGTAACGTTAACTGTTGCTTGAGTGGTAACGTAAATGTTTGAATGTGTTCACGTTTCTCCCATTTTCTGTGCATTGTGTTTGCATTAGTAATTAGTTTATAACTTTAAGCAGCATATATTTAATAAGGAATACCGTATGGGCTACATACTAAGTACATATGAAGTAAACCCAGTCTTATGTGAGATTATAATTATTATTGAAGATGGTGTAAACATAGCATAACCTTAGGCTTACTCACTGGCTTTTGGTCATACTTAATTTTGTTTCAAAATGTAACGGGATGTAGGCCTATTGGAGTTGCTGTGTCTTATATTAGTTTGTTATAACGTTAGACCATTACATTGTATTCAGTATTCACTTCATTTGTCATTTCACTGAGTACTTGCATACCCAGAAGAAACGAAAAGTTGTTTCTCACACTTTACTGTTTGTCACAGTGCAATAATAAAAACAGGAATAATACGTGTACTAAGTTTAAAAAATAGGTGTAAAATAGAACTAAAAACAAAAATTCAGACAGAACAATCAGTCCAGTATAGGAACCATTTTAAAGTGCAGTTTAACAGCGTCACTGTTTAGTAATACATAGCAAGCCACCTCTAATCAAATTCATGCCTACGTGCAACCATTGCATGGTTAGTTGGTTATTAGAAATACGTATTGTTATACATTAGTTATATTTATACAGTAAGGCTTATGATATTCATTAGGTCTTCACTCACTGAAAATGTCTATAATTATGCCTCATGTTTGTATTTATTTTGTATGAAATATCTGCCTTGTGTATTAACATGAAAATGAGGACTGATATTTGTGTTTGTACTCCAGATCATTTCCCAGTTGATGGTCTTCATGATCAGTTTCATCAGCACTGTATTCTGTGGTCACCTGGGGAAAACTGAACTTGCAGGAGTGGCATTATCAATTTCGGTGAGGAGACTTTCTCTAATCCTATCTGGGTTTGAACTGGTATCCCAGCCTGCCAGTACTGGCATCTGATTTATCTATCTTTTAATGTTTATGTTTTTCTCTTAATTGTGTTTTGCAGGTGGTTAATGTCACCGGTATTTCCATTGGCACTGGTTTGTCGTTAACTTGTGATACCCTCATATCTCAGGTAGTGTTCTCACCAGAGGTTGTTCTTTCACTTCCTTTATCTAACCAAGACAAACACAACTGTTACTGCTGCGTTCCCAGGTAGTCCTGGGGTCCCCTTTAAAACAACTCAACAAGGAGCTTTTGTATCATGTTAGTTTTTTTTGACCAGTCCTACCCTTGGTTATTGGTGTGATTTGGTGTTTTGCATCTCTGCTTATGTAAGTTTCCGTCTACCTGTTTCATGCAGACGTATGGGAGCGGTAACTTGAAGCGTGTGGGTGTGATTCTCCAGAGGGGGGTTCTGATTCTGCTGCTGGCCTGTTTCCCCTGCTGGGCTATCCTCATCAACACTGAGCCTCTCCTACTCGCTGTCAAACAGAGCCCAGAGGTTGCCAGGTCGGTCATTATTTAATCCCTAAACAACCTTCAGCATCTTTCCCTTTAGAGACACTGCTGTACATGTGGTCTTATTGAGACTGACTTAACACTTATCTGTTTTCCTCTGTCCTCCTGTTTTTAACTGTCTATTTTCACTCAATGTTGCACTGTACAGCACCTTGTAACCATAGTTTTAGAAGGTGCTTTATAAATAAAATGTACCTACTTATTTATCAATACACAGTAAAATGTGCCAAAACTTCGGTAAGCATTCCTATGGAAGCCCAGTATTCATATGTTGACTTGTCATAAGGCCCTGCAGTGTGTATCAGGATGTGCCGTTATAAATCTGCTAAGCTAAAGGTTTTTGTTCACATTAGTCACTAAAACACTGATGCATGGGAAAATAGGATCCAAGTTGAAAAAACAAGCACATTACCCTTTACACCTGCATAAACTTTTTTTGCCACTTGGGGGCAGCAGAAAAAAGCTAAACACTGTCACCTTTTAGGTATAGGTATGGCAGATGTTAGGAAATAGTTCCTTATTTATACATTCAGAAGATACAGAGCTACAAAAGTATTAATTCAGAGTTGTGTTTATGTACAGCCATGTTTTTCAACCCAACAATTAAATGCACATTTGTTTGTTGTCTTTCTGTGTCAAGTATTGCTCAGCTGTATGTGAAGATCTTCATGCCTTCTCTGCCAGTGAGTTTGGTGCATTCTGAACCCTCTGTATCAAGATAATACAAAACATAGATGTTTTCAATTTCTGCATGATCATTACGCTCAAGCTCAAATTTGCCAACACTATGCCAAAGTAACACTGATTCATTTTTCTGTTTTCATTTTCAGGCTGCCTTTATGTACCAGCTGCAAGGGAGGTATCTTCAAAACCAGGTACAGCAATGCAAACTACACCATATTTTAAAGTTTATGGCTGAACCATAGTTATTAAAACTGATATTGATACCAGGTGCTGTTGTTTACAGGGAATTATATGGCCTCAGGTTGTGACAGGAGTGATTGCAAATATCCTCAACGCAATCATCAACTACGTCTTCCTCTACTGTCTGGATTTGGGCGTTGCGTGAGTTTTCCAGCCTTATTATTTTATAGTAGAGCTTACTAAAAAAGTGTGATACTCATAGTGTGATCTAGTGAGATACAGACAACACAATGTCATAGCCACATGTCTCAGCTTACTACAGAAAAAATCCAGAAGCCAAAAGCCTCAAAAATTGATTTTTTTTCTCCTACATATAATTAGAATATCATGAAAGAGTTGATTTATGTCAGTAATTCCATTCAAAAAGTGAAACTTGTATAATGTATACATTAATTCCACACAGACTGATATATTTCAAGTGTTTATTGCTTTTAATTTTGATGATTATAACTGACAACTAATGAAAACCCCAAATTCAGTATCTCAGAAAATTAGAATATTACTTAAGACCAATACAAAAAAAGGATTTTTAGAAATGTTGGCCAACTGAAAAGTATGAACATGAAAAGTATGAGCTCAATACTTAATTGGGGCTCCTTTTGCCTGAATTACTGCAGCAATGCGGCGTGGCATGGAGTCGATCAGTCTGTGGCACTGCTCAGGTGTTATGAGAGCCCAGGTTGCTCTGATAGTGGCCTTCAGCTCTTCTGCATTGTTGGGTCTGGCATATCGCATCTTCCTCTTCACAATACCCCATAGATTTTCTATAGGGTTAAGGTCAGGCGAGTTTGCTGGCCAATTAAGAACAGGGATACCATGGTCCTTAAACCAGGTTCTGGTAGCTTTGGCACTGTGTGCAGGTGCCAAGTCCTGTTGGAAAATGAAATCTGCATCTCCATAAAGTTGGTCAGCAGCAGGAAGCATGAAGTGCTCTAAAACTTCCTGGTAGACGGCTGCGTTGACCTTGGACCTCGGAAAACACAGTGGACCAACACCAGCAGATGACATGGCACCCTAAACCATCACTGACTGTGGAAACTTTACACTGGACTTCAAGCAACGTGGATTCTGTGCCTCTCCTCTCTTCCTCCAGACTCTGGGACCTTGATTTCCAAAGGAAATGCAAAATTTACTTTCATCAGAGAACATAACTTTGGACCACTCAGCAGCAGTCCAGTCCTTTTTGTCTTTAGCCCAGGCGAGACACTTCTGACGCCGTGTCTTGTTCAGGAGTGGCTTGACACAAGGAATGCGACAGCTGAAACCCATGTCTTGCATACATCTGTGCGTGGTGGTTCTTGAAGCACTGACTCCAGCTGCAGTCCACTCTTTGTGAATCTCCCCCACATTTTTGAATGGGTTTTGTTTCACAATCCTCTCCAGGGTGTAGTTATCCCTATTGCTTGTAAACTTTTTTCTACCACATCTTTTCCTTCCCTTTGCGTCTCTATTAATGTGCTTGGACACAGAGCTCTGTGAACAGCCAGCCTCTTTAGCAATGACCTTTTGTGTCTTGCCCTCCTTGTGCAAGGTGTCAATGGTCGTCTTTTGGACAGCTGTCAAGTCAGCAGTCTTCCCCATGATTGTGTAGCCTACAGAACTAGACTGAGGGACCATTTAAAGGCCTTTGCAGGTGTTTTGAGTTAATTAGCTGATTAGAGTGTGGCACCAGGTGTCTTCAATATTGAACCTTTTCACAATATTCTAATTTTCTGAGATACTGAATTTGGGGTTTTCATTAGTTGTCAGTTCCAATCATCAAAAGTAAAAAAAAATAAACTCTTAAATATATAAATATATCAGTCTGTGTGGAATGAATGTATACATTATACAAGTTTCACTTTTTGAATGGAATTACTGAAATAAATCAACTTTGTCATGATATTCTAATTATATGACCAGCACCTGTATGTCTGTGCGTTTTTCTGATTTCCATTAATACTTGAAATAACTATACATAAATATATAGAAATAAGTCATTATATATTGCACAGGGTGTCATATGCTTATAGGAGGTCTATCGACTTGTCTGCTCATTGACTAAAAATGTAGACGGGTCTTATAGCATTTAAATCTAACTGGTCCGAGCAAATGTCGCTCGAGTACACGTGGGCTCATGTCGCGTCAGAGGAGTCTTCAGCTTTCTATTGGTGTATCACAGGCAAACCTTTACCGATTGGCTTATACCAGGTGTCTGTTAAAACCTCTGATCTCAGAGAATACAGTGACGCCCACATCGAGTTGCTAGGAGCCTTAGGAGAGAAGCGAGCCGCGTTAGAAGTCCGGAAATGAAAAACAGTTTAGTGATTTTCCGTTGTGATTCGGCCAGAAACGTCAAGATTGTGAGGCGAACAGCTCGTTTTGGATATAATGGCTTGGATATTCCATTTCCTTGGACTCTTGGGGATTCAACAAAAAAAAGTTTTGGGCAAAAAATCCCCGCAGTGGCTAAAGGGACAAGGAAAAAGGTATGGATGCACTAGACACCAGCTGCGCCGTTTACGCTGTATTGTTTTATTTTCTATAACTTCGTAGCAGTTGTATAACTGCTATAAAGAGTCTAAGCTTTCAATTGGTGTGTCGCATGGCTGTATATTTTGAAGATTTAATGCTTTAAAGTTATAAAAACGTTTATGAGTGGAGGTTACAGCGACGCCACAGCCACAAGGTGTCCCGTACACGGTACAGTGAACGTTAAGAGGTTAAAACATCTTTTTTTTTCTGCTCCTTTATACCTACAGTATGTAGTCAAGCCTCTCAAATTAAAACAACACACACGCATGTGTGCTCTCTCTCTGTGTGTAACAGATTTTTTTCCCTGCATGCCTCCACGATGTGTAGACAGCCAATCAGCAGCAGTATAGGATCTTGGTAGAAGCATGCTGCATGCTTATTGGCTCACTGACGCTGATGAGATTTACTCCTTAGGTATTGACTAAGGAGGCAATTTGGTCAATGCCTAAAAAGTATTATTGTTATGTCCCTGAATTGAAGGAAGTTGTATTTCATATAATATGGTAGATATAGTACAGTGAGTGACCAAAAACATTTTTTGGTTATGTATGATTGATCAATCAATCTTTCTGTCCTAGCCTGATAATAAGACTATACTAATCCAACATAACAGATATAAATGCCTTTTAAATTTAATAATTCAAAATCTATTATCATTTGTCAAATGTAATGTTCATTACTCAATTGTTGTATTGGATGGCATTGTGCAGAGTGTTATTATGCAGTAACTTTTGTTTATTAATCTGAATGATCATCTGGACCCCAATTTTTTGTCTTTCTTTAAGTGGATCTGCTGCAGCCAATGCTATCTCACAGTATTTGCTGGCTGTAATCTTATTCGTGTACATCTGCTGCAGGGGTCTGCACAAGGCCACATGGGGAGGTCAGTTGTTTTCTCATTGTTTTTGAGATATTTGACCACAACATGAAATTGATTAAATATATTTTATTTTCTTCTTATGGGGTTGACTGCAGTCATTGTCTTATTCTATCCAGTAATTTCATCCTCTTTCATCATTAAAGTCTCTGGTCTTTTAGAACTTCTAAATAGGTTGTCTGTTGTTGAACATTCCAGTTTTTAATGTTTGGCTAGGTTAGTTACACTCTATAACTGTGTAATGTTGTGTAGAGGAGAGGTTACAGTGACGTAAATTGTCAGAAGGCTGTTGTATAAGACTAGCAATAATTTGCCAGTAGTGCAGTCATCCTGGCCTTTTTCTGACTTGAACAATCTATTTATGTATTATATATATATAGATAGATAGATAGATAGATAGATCGATCTATATATATATAGATATTTACGTTAAGCTACAGGTTCTTTTAATTTCTCATCTCATGTTAGAGCAATCTCCTGCTATGCTAAAATCATAATACAGAAAAGGATGGATATATGTTGATGTCATAAAGTGGGCTTTAAGTTTAACCCTTGTGTTGTCCTTTGGGTCATCGGCACCCATCCAGTTTATTTGACGTTTTGTATTGGCCTGGCATTGAGCTTTGGGGTCCCCCCCTCCCCCGGTTCATGTGAAATGACATCACGTAGTACGCAAGGGTCACCGGGGGGATGGGTCCTGGTGACCCGAAGGACAACACAAGGGTTAAACTTGAAGCCCACTTTATGACATCAACATATATCCATCCTTTTCTGTATTATGATTTTAGCATAGCAGGAGTTTGCTCTAACATGAGATGAGAAATTAAAAGATAACCTGTAGCTTAACGTAAAGACCTCTGACCCACAGGTTGGACACTGGACTGTCTGCAGGAGTGGGGACCCTTTGTCCGGCTGGCCATCCCCAGTATGCTCATGCTTTGTCTGGAGTGGTGGATATTTGAAATAGGTGGATTCCTGGCCGGAGTGATCAGTGAGACTGAGCTGGGAGCTCATTCTATAGCTTATGAGCTGACGGCCTTAGCTTACATGGTAACTCTTCTAAATGTTTTTCCCCGCCCATCATTATGTATTCATTTTAACCGTTAACTAGAGCTGCAAAGATAAATCGATTACTTAACTATTTAAATAATCGCCAACTATTTGAAACGATTAATCTGTTTGAGTAATTTTTTGAAGAAAACGCGAAAATACTTTGATTCCAGCTTCTTAAATGTGAATATTTTCTATTTCATTCACTTCTCTATGACAGTAAACTGAATAGCTTTGTGTTGTGGACAAAACAAGACATTTGAGGACGTCATTTTGGGCATCTTGATCGACATTTTTTCCCATTTTCTGGCATTTTATAGACCACACTACTAATCAATTAATCAAGAAAATAATCGACAGATTAATCAACTATAAAAATAATTGTTAGTTGCAGCCCTACCGCCAACCCTCTGTTTGTGTACTGGTCATAGCTCTAGTAAAATATTGGTTAAGCAAAAGTAGCACTAATACATTTTTGGTAATAACTGCTCTATATCCTCCCATAGTTCCCACTTGGATTTGCTGCTGCTGCCAGTGTACGGGTTGGGAATGCTCTTGGTGCAGGAAACATAGAGCAGGCCAAACTGTCTTCCAAAGTCCCCATCATTTGTGCATGTAAGACCCCATGCATACTGTACATGATGCCTGCAACGCCCTTCACTTGAGGGGTAGTAGTAGTTTAGCGGCCTTATGTAGTCTAGACTGTTCTTAAAACCTTTGGTTTGAATGTTTATTTCAGAGGAATTTAATTGAACTTTTGACCCATTACAAGAGATATCAGAGATCTCTCAGATTGAATCAATAGTCACACTTTATATTTAAAATTAATCATTGCAATTATTGTACACACCACAGTTTTGAGCGTCTTCTTACACTTGAACCATCCATTCATAATATTCCACTTTCTTGTCTTCACCTCTTCCCTGATGATTATAATATATCAATTTCTCCCCATGGCAGTCATAATTGCATGTTTCATTGGAGCCAGCCTCAGCCTCGCCAGAAATGTCATTGGATACATCTTTACATCAGAACAGTAAGTAAAGTCTTTTTGAAGGGGGGAGTGTGCATAAGACTGACATGACACCGTCATAACTATAACATAACATTCGCAGAGTCTGCCATACAGTATCTGTTGCCCAGTTTGTTCCATTTCAGTTAAGCTAAACAAACCTAATCTGTTCATTGTATTTATATGTCAGCTGGAGATGTTTCCTCACTAAAGAACCTTTGCCAAAACATCTTTTAGTGTCTACCAATAGTCTCTATCTGCATTTTTTAGGGACATTTTACAGAGGGTTGCTGACGTCATGATCATATTTGGCTTCATGCATCTTGCTGATGCTGTTGCGGTGAGAAACAACCTAATGGTAGTCGTCAGGATTTTAGACCCAATATTGACATATACAGAATGTGATTGATGTGACCAAATCTCTGTTTGATTTGGGCAGGCTGTGGCTGGAGGGGTTCTCAGAGGAGCAGGGAAACAGTTGATTGGTGCTCTGTGTAACCTGGTGGGATACTACCTTATTGGTTTCCCTATTGGTGTGTCCCTAATGTTTGCAGCAAACATGGGCATTGTAGGTAAGACCCGACCATTAATGTACAGTTCTGCAATTACTGCTGTATTATCTCCTGCTTGTCAAGTAGAGTTTCAGAAAGCCATTAATACTCCTCTCTCGTCTCTGTAAAAAGGACTATGGACAGGACTTTGCATTTGTGTGTTGATGCAGTCGATTTTCTTCATCACATTTGTGTGCAAGCTCGATTGGAAGAAGGCTGCTGAAGAGGTGCGAACCTACATCCCTTGACCAATAAAAATTTTGACTTTGTTTCAAGATGAGTTTAAAGTTAATACCTGATGTTAATAACTATTTATAATGTTTCTGATCAGGCTCTTGTGAGAGCAGGAGTCCAAATCAAAGAAGAAAATGAGATGGTTGAGATGAAAATTAAAGGTAAGCTCCGACGCCTGAACTGACCCAACTGAAACATCCTTGTGTGACAGTATGTTGTTAAAACTAAAGGTTCTCTCCAAACCTCCAGACTCGAATCAGAACCAGTACCCGGTCAGCACTACTGCATCTAGTGGTGAGATTGCTGAGGTGGACCACACATATCAGGAGGCGCATATTGCAGACCAGAATAAATCCACTACCACTACAGTGGGAAATGTTCTGTCAATAACTCAACTGATTTTACGTCGTGGCCTCATATTGCTGCTCATGGTCATCATCCTCGTCACAGGAATCATCGCAGACATCTTCCTCACCAGGCTGCTGAAATAAGTCATCCGATGATTCAAAGCTTGCTTTCAGACTGATGGCTGTCAGGATCGATAGCATCCACCCGTTAAACTAAATATAAATGTTAACACTGAATCACCTTGTAATGAAATGGTTGCTGTTGCTGTTGATCCCACTGAGGATCAACCCCTGAGTCTGCAGCTTTGTGCAGTGTTTAGCCAACAACCCTTTCATATACTACTGGACAGCCACTTAATGGCAGAGAGTTGAATCAAACAAGGCAATAAGCGTTGACTATCTAGCCAATGAGACCCAAATATTTTTTGAGGAGTTACAATGTACAACAGTCTGGACAGCAATATGAAACCAAGCCTACTATAGCCTACAATATAGAGGGCGAAAATGGCTTAATGCAATTTTGCAAGAATTTCTTGAGGCATGTTTGATTCGCCTAAGTAAGTAAGGTGCCTAAGAGTAAGGTGCTGTATTCTGTATAATAGTGAATTTAAATAATTTACTATAATGTTTAAAGATATATCTGAGGGTATTTTTGTTGGTTTTCTTGCCTGTACTAAAATGAACATCTATTTTTTTTTTTTTTTAACATGTTCAAAATAAACTAGACTATTAGTGGAACATGCCAAGTTGAAGCGTAACTCTCACCAAAATGCAACCTAGGGTCTTTTTGTGAATGTACCCGAGTCAAACTTTAGTTTAAAAGCATATTTAGGACAGAAGCGTCACTTTTAAGATTTACCGTATCTTCGTTTTTTGGTCAAATGGCCTTTTGAATGGGAGTGCTAGGGGCACTTTTATGCTAGCCTCAAAATAGCTATTTTTAAAACACTAAGAAGGCTCGACACAACATGAAACTTTGCTCCAAGTATGACCAGGGTCTCTACACATGAACTCCAGCATTGAAAACATTGTTTGTGTACACAGAGTTTACTAAAAAGAGAGGTTTTGAGCAACTCACATTAGCAGTTGTTGTTTACGCTATCCACCATTTTCCCAGTCAAAAATAGGCGATCTCTGAATGCGAATGAACGGACTCCATAGGAGGAAATGTCATTCTTATATGAGGCTCCTTTTTCAACTACAAGGTCAATATTGTGTTTCACTAACGACAAAACAACAAATTATCCATGCATTTATATGGAACTAAGCTTTAGGAGCTTTCCATCTTTACTCTCCTCCCTCGACTGTTTTTGACTGGCTCGATAGACGGCGACCGGAAGAACAACAGCTACAGTGAGTTGTTAAAACCTTTCTTTTTAGTAAACTCTGTGTACACAAATGTTCTTAATGCTCAAGTTCACGTGTAGAGCCCCTGGTGATACTTCGAGCAAAGTTTCATGTTGTGTCGAGCCTTCTTAGTGTTTTAAAAATAGCTATTTTGAGGCTAGCATAAAAGTGCCCCTAGCGCTTCCATTCAAAAGGCCATTTGACCGAAAAACGAAGATATGGTAAATCTTAAAAGTGACGCTTCCGTCCTAATTATGCTTTTAAACGATAGTTTGACTCGGGTACTTTCACAAAAAGACCCTAGGTTGCATTTTGGCAAGAGTTGCGCTTTAAGTAGCTCAGGTAGAGTTAAAGAAGAAAAGGTTTGGAATATGTTTTGATTTAAGAGAGAACCTTTTGAGAAGTTGACACACTGTGCCTTGGGTTCAAGTGAAAATAAAGTGAAGACACTTGAATGTATTTGTGTATAGGTACTCAGGTGGCATCACATGCCCCACAGTGGAAAGACTGAGTCTGTGTGTATAACATATTATGGCAATAGTACTTATTATTTCGTCATCAAAAGTTTAAAACATGAGAATTCTGAACACCACAAATCAAACCCATGTGCTTTTGCAAGTTTGCCATAGGTCACACAGGGGAACAAAGCCACAGAGAAGGTGTAACCATAGACTGTAAAAATAAAACAATAGCCATGACAACACTCATTGATTTGTGGACTGCCGTTTTAAAGTCATGAGTTTGGCTATTTGCCTGCTGCCATCTTGTTTTTTTGAAACCGGAGGTGACGATTTTTGGATGAAAGCGTGAAGCTAGGGAGGTTGACACGGCCAAGCCATTGTTGTTTATGGTTGCAGTAGCGCTGCGCTAAACTAAATGCTACAGAGGGAAAGTTGCCGATTTTCAAACCTTCTGTAGCAATTTACAGACGCAGATCTCCTGGTACTGGCACCATTCATCGGCATGTAGTACGGCAGTACACAGAAAATTTGGAAACGTTCCCTTAAGTTACCAGCTAATGCTAGCTGTAGCTAGCTAGCATGGTTAGCGGAACTCTGAATAAGAAAACAATTAGGCAAACAAAATGTTCCAAATAACTTTGATAAAGTGGAAACACATTGAGGGTCAAAGTTTTAGACGAAAGCAGACAACACCTAAAAGCAAAGTTACAACTATTTAAATCTACGCAGTGCCATGGATACGCATTGCTGAGCCTCTGTACTGATTGACAGGTCAGCGTGTAGCCACGCCGTAAAGTATTGTCAAAAAGAAGGGAGTCGCCCCCTGTTGGAAATTAGATAGAATGCAGGTTGATGGTAGACCGGGTAAACCCAGCCCGATCTGCCGGCAATTTGATTTCGCCCTGCAGCTCAGGCTGGAAACATGTACATTTTTCTATCATGCTTCCGTTACAAATCTGCGGGGACTAGGGTGACCAGCTCATGCCGGTAGGTTTGACCGGGACAGTCCCGATTCCAAGTTGCGTGTCCCGAGTCCCGACAAAAGCCTGTTGGGACGCTAAAATGTCCCGGTTTTCACCAACCACTATGAAATTGTCCCGGTTGTCAGCGATTACATAGCCGACGTGGTCTTATTATAGGCCGATCATTAACTAAACCCATGTAGAAAGAAGCGTCCAGCATATGATTTTAACAATGTGTGTGTGTGTGTGTGTGTGTGTCAGTCAATCGTAGCGGTCTGCGTCTGCATAATATGTGCAGCCAGCGTTACAATGTATATTTGTAAACATTGTTGCAATGCCTCTTCTTATCTGTCTCGTTTTAACAAGTCCTTCCAGGTCCGCTGGAAAGTCAGCGGACGAGCGCTGGGTGGAAATGTTCAAAAGCAGGGAGATTCCGTTCAAAAAAATGTAGGTCTCCTTTGTCAGTTCGCCATTTGTCTACCAGGCACAAAGTGGATCTTTTCGCTCATGAACAACACATGGACTGACGAGAGGAACCGCATGACCATTCCCACCTTAAACCCCAATTTTGCTGACACCTGTGCGCAATTTCACAGTAGGCTTTCAGCCAACAAATTGATTCTTGAGCAAATTCACTCCTCTAACAAATATACGGAATTAATGTTTCCAATAGGGAAGCTATCTGCTCTATTAAATGAGATTACATTTGTGTGTGTGTGTTGTTGGTTAGAATAACACTGGTAACACTTTACGGTAAGGGTACATGAATTATCATGAATTCATGCATGAATTAATTGATGTAGGCTATGTATTATTATGCATTATGTAATTAATGATTTATGTGTTACTGCATTGCTTAATATCCCATGAATCATCAGGAATTGACGTGTTTATAGTCTGTCATTCGTGGCCTCATACATGAACAACACAACGAAAGCATTAGTTACGTGGGCACATCATTATGAATTATGATTTATTAAGCATGATCATGATTATTTTTCTGCAAATTCTGATTTGAACACACCTGTGCATAATGATGTACCCACCTTACCTAATGTTTGAGTTGATGTGTTGTTCATGCATGAGGTCATGAATGAGAGGCTTTGAACTCATGTCAATTCCTGATGATTCATAAAATATAAAGGAATAAAGTAATGCACAAATCATGAATTAATTCATGCATGAATTCATAATTCATGTATCCTTACCTTAAAGTCTTACCATAACTTTAGTTCAAGCCTGTGGCAGCAGTTCCAAATAATTCATTTAGTGCCATGCAATGAAAAATGCCTTTTTCACAAAGTTCAGTGGGTGCATTTACCAAAAGAATGCTTTCATTCTGAAAAATAAAGTTGGTCCCACACGAAACTCAGTCAATGTCTTTTAATATTATTTCTTAGATATGTAGGCTACATACCAATACAATTCATGAATATTAACTGAGATACCCCATTATGTTGTGAGCAGTAGGCCTACGTGTGCTGTTGGCAAAATTGTGTCTAATCTGTCTGTGTCTGTCTGACCTGGGCTGGCACATGTTTACGTCAAAAAGTGTGCGCATGCACGAGCACTACGGTCACGCGCAAAGTGTCCCGGTTTTAGTTCCGGGAAATCTGGTCACCCTAGCGGGGACCAATCACAAACTGGCTTATCCACCTGGCGCGCTACTGGCGGTTTTAACACGATGACGATAGAGAAGCGGTGGCAAGCAGCTTTTTGTTTACGTTCCACATGGCAGCCACCGGCGGTTTTAAAAGATTTAAAAGGCAAGTTATGTCTGAAAACGCAACAGAAACTTGCCCTGGAACAATTCCTACAAAAGAAAGATGCGTTTGCCTTACTACCGACTGGCTTTGGTAAAAGCGTAATTTACCAGCTACCCCGGCTGATGGCCAAAAGAATGGAGCTCAGCTCAAACCTCGTTGTTGCGGTCGTGTCACCGTTGGTTGCGCTGATTGGTTGAAGGACTATCCAATTGCGTACAGAGTCATTTGAACTATGCCCGTTGATCACGCCTCTTGTGCAGTAGAAAATACAGAGCAGAATCCCCAGACTAATGTTCAGTCTTAAAAGATTGAGCTTGGTCTGGTGATAGCCAGACTAGGAAATCTTCTCTAAAAAATCTGTAATCTCTAAAAATCTGTAATGTTTAATAGAAAAAATACTGTGTTGTAGCGTAGCCAGAGGGTCAGAAAAAGGATAGGAAGGCCAGCCCAGTCTCATGGCAGTATCGTGAAATGGTCACATTATTGAATCTATTGATTTGTGAACTGAACACGTTAGTGTCGTTATTTTCGTGTGGTGAGCACGAATTTTAAAGTAATATATTTCAATGGGAAGCATATTTCGTGATCACAGAACCATTAGGGTAGCGAGTAGTATTGATAAGGCGAAAATCCGCGCAGGGCAATTGGTCGGGGTGGTGGATGGGTCCAACAACACAGGACTTTCACCCCGGAGACCGGGGATCGCGCCCTGCGTGTTGCAGTTCCTTTCCGCGTTATTCTCTTCCTAACCACAACCGTTCCGTTGTTGTGGCGTTTCATTTCCCTGTTGTTGCGTGCCACAGAGACCGTGGATTGTGTCCCTGCGCCCAGGGATTAGAGCTTAGGTTTTTTTTTTTTTTTACATCCTCAAGCTCCATGTTGCACTTAAGCTACACCATACAGCCCAGCAGCCCCTGTGTGATGTGTGCGAGAGGAGGAGACTCTGCGCATGACACGTGTTGCATTTTGTAACTGTAGTCCAACTTGTGTAACTTCTTGGACACATTTGTTACTTTGGCCTAAATATAGCCTATATAGATAATATTTCTGATTATGGCATAGCTTTCTCCCCACCCAATTAGGCTAATAAAGTAATGATTATTATAAACACAAATGCTTGATCAAGGGCCCGGCCCGAGGATAGTGGCGGAAAATAACGGCTTGGGCTCGGGCCGAGAATCTAAACTCTACCGGGGATCACGTCCCGCGTGTGGCTGTCCATCCCGTTGTTGTCGCCAGCGTGTGGCGTTTCATTTCCCCTTTGTTGCGTCCCCCAGAGCAGCCCAGTGTCATGGCAGTTCGTGAAATGGTCACGTTCAAAAATCGTGACCTGTACACGAAATAAACGTGAAAATCGTGACCTGTACACGAATCAATAAATCAAAATACGTGACCATTTCAAGTACTGGCGTGAGACCGGGTTGGGAAGGCAGACTTCTTGAATTCCAATGAGTGTGTATTTATGGAAACAGCCAAATCCACATATGAAATGAGACTTTTAAAATATAAATAACACACTTGTAACTATCAAGAGAAAGATTTTGTAAAATAACATCTACTCATACTAAATGCCAGCAAAATGCCACTGCCTTTATAGGACTCTCAATCTACCCTGTACTGTCCCACTATCTCCCAGAGGTGGGCCTACACAACAATTCTAACATTGCAAACATCTCCACACAGCTAGACACACTTTGTGCTCCTTTACACAATTAAAAGACACTTTATGAGGTAACTTCCCCAATTACCCCTGAAATGCATCAACACACACAAAAGTTGGGTCTGTTCAATGACGTCAGTGATGACATCATCAACACCATAAATGGTCAGGGTACTAAAGTATAATCCGTTTTTCGTTTTAAACCAAAAACGAAAAAACGGGTCAATGTTTCGGTTTTGCTTTCAAACCAAAAACGGAAAAACAAAACTATGAGCTCCGTTTTCTCGTTTTTCCAATGTCCATACAAATTAAAAATGAACTGGAAAACTGCTCGTTTTTCAACTGTTGTTTTTTAGTTATTCATGTTTCCGTTTTAAGAGCGAGAATACGGGCTCATTTTTATAATGTGCATAATCATTGAAAATCTAATGGAACACAGGTCTCGTTTATAATGTTATTTTGGACTTATGTCAAAAGTCTACTAAAAGCAATGCGCTCTGGACAGGAAGTAACATTAACGTGTCAAAATAAAAGTAGGAGAGCTGTAATAACTGCCAGAAGAACAATGTACTTTAACTTTTGCCTGTAGCTTGTCAGATTAAACTACAGTTAATTATTTAGGGTTATATAAAGTATTTAATTGAGCAACATTCATTAATAGCCACAAAGGGAGTAATAATGGATATTGTTTTAAAATAGAAATAGGATTAAAATAAGTTTTAAATTACATTTTAAATAAAATCTGCATTCCCCTAGCATTATTTGTGGCATTATTGACTACTTTTACTCTAATCTTACACCAGCCAGTAAAAAAAGGCAAAAAGCCAGGCCTCTCAGCTGGTTCCCGAGGCCGCCTGGGCTCCTCGACCGGACTGTTGCCTCGTTGGTTAGCCGCTAGCTGGCTGCCCCCGTTCACCCAACGCGTGGCGGCTAATCCTAGCTGCTACAGCGGCTAACCCAATTGCTGACCTCCTTCTCACAGGAAACCACTACCAGACGTGAGCCGTGAATGAGACTGGACTTTCATCTCCTCTTGTCATGCCGTGGATCATTTTGGCACTCACATCAGTCATCCACCTCTGTGCCCCTAGTCCACAGCTAACCGCTATCACGGAGCCCTCAGTCCCTCCGCTCGGCATCGTGTTCAAATATTCAACTCTGCAACTGGTCGAACTCGTCAACTACTCCATTCCATCCTGCATCCCAGTCATCAAACAGCTCGGACTTCTACGTCGACCCAGGTACATCCACAGAAGCTCTCACCGCAACTTTGTTTTCTTCCACCACGGACAATCCATTCCATCCATCTGGTCACCTGCATGCTCTGTCGCACCTGTCCCACGTCATCAGAATGCTTCACCCACTGGATTACATAGGGCTGAACGCACCGTCAGGCTGCACAGAAAACCCGGACTGGACTACAGTGCTTTCCGCACTTCACATACTCTTAATCATACTCTCCAATCATTTGCAAATCCGCTCACTGTCCCCCCTCAACTGCAATGCCCCCACACCCCACCGACCACACGCACTGCTAACCAGAACAACCTCAGATCTCTCCAGCCTGCCCTCATCCCACCACCCTCTCACCATGCCAACTTTGCCCTCCTCAACACCCGATCGCTCAACAATAAAGCCGCTGCCCTCCATGAACTAATCCTCGACAACACTCTGGACTTCCTCCTGCTCACCGAAACCTGGCAACAACCCAACGACTTCTTCTCCCTCAACCAAGCATCCCCCCCTGGCTACAACTACATCTGCAAACCCCACCCCTCCCGCCATGGAGGTGACCTCGCTGTTATCTTCAATCAGAACTTTCGGATCACAGAACTCACCCTCCCCTCAGTATCATCGTTTGAATATCTCGCCTTCACAGCTCTTTCCTCCATCACAGTCATCCTCATTTACCGGCCACCTAAACCAAATCCCTGCTTCCTCTCTGATTTTACTGAACTCCTCACACTAGCCTCATCTCTCTCTCTCCACGTCTGCTGCTACTCGGTGATTTAAACATCCACATGGACTCCCCCACCTGCAAGCTCTCATCAGAATTCACCATTTTACTGGATAACTTCTCTCTCACCCAACATGTCACATTCCCCACCCATGAAAAAGGACACATCCTCGACCTGATCTGTTCCACAAACCAACCGGTGCTCAACCTCCATCCATGCCTCTTTCCCCTCTCTGATCACAAACTGATACGTTTCACCATCCCTTCTCCAACCCCACGCCCCCGCCTCCTCAGAGAAATCACCTTCTGCAACCTCAAATCTATCGATCCCCACCATCTCTCTGACCTGCTCTCCACCACTCTCCACCTGGACTCAACCCTGACCTCACCGGATGACCTCACAAACCACCTCAACTCCACTCTGTCTACCTCCCTCAACACCCTGGCCCACATCAAAACAAAAAACGTCACTTTTAACACCTCTTCACCCTGGTACACACCTGCAC